>NC_089506.1:146415634-146715634 GCF_036850995.1 Saccopteryx leptura
ATGTTTTTGAGTTTTGGGAGTATATACCCAGTAGAGGGATTGCTGGGTCATATGGTAGTTCTATTTTTAATTTTTTGAGGAACCACCATACTTTCTTCCATAATGATTGTACTACTTTACATTCCCACCAACAGTGAATGAGGGTTCCCTTTTCTCCACAGCCTCTCCAGCAATTGTTATTACCTGTCTTGCTGATAATAGCTAATCTAACAGGTGTGAGGTGGTATCTCATTGTAGTTTTGATTTGCATTTCTCTAATGGCTAGTGAAGATGAGCATCTTTTCATATATCTGTTGGACATTTGTATTTCTTCCTGAGAGGTGTCTGTTCATGTCTTCTTTCCATTTTTTATTGGATTGTTTGCTTGTTTGTTGTTGAGTTTTATGAGTTCTTTGTATATTTGAATATTAGGCCGTTATCTGCACTGTTGTTTGAAAATACCATCTCTCATTTAATTGGCTGTCTGTTTGTTTTGTTGTCAGTTTCTTTTGCTGTGCAAAACTTCTTAGTCTGATGTAGTCCCATTCATTTATCTTTGCCTTCACTTCCCTTGCCTTTGGAGTCAATTTCATAAAAAGGCTCTTTATGGCCAAGGTCCATGAGTTTAGTACCCATGTTTTCTTCTATGTAATTAATTGTTTCAGGTCTTATATTTAGGTCTTTGATCCATTTTGTATTAATTTTGGTATAAGAGGACAAACTGTAGTCGAGTTTTATTCTTTTGCATGTGGCTTTTCAGTTTTGCCAGCACCATTTATTGAAGAGGCTTTTTCTTCTCCATTGTGTGTTTTTGACTCCCTTATCAAAGATTATTTGAGAGAGTAAGAGATGGCAGCGGAGTAGGCGGATGCACAGATGCCCAGCTCTCAACACCAAACTGGAATACAAAACAATTTAGGAAAAATCAGCATGAAAAACCAACACTGAACTGCAAGAACAGCTCTCAAAAACCAAGGAGCAAAGAGGAAGCCACAATAATCCTGGTAAGGAGTGCCTGAATCTCCTCTGCTTACAGGAACAGAAGGTGGGGGGGGGGTGAGGCTGAGAGCCCAGAAAGGATTTCACAGAGGAAAAAGAGCAGAAACTACTGCTCACAGCCACTTACCTGGCGACCAGGGAGTAAGGTGGGTTGAAAAGACCAGCTTATCTCCCAAGTGGAAAGGACAGGGAGAGGGACAGACTGTGAAGGGCTAAGGTATGCAAGAAACGAAATAAAAAAGCTGACTCATTCGTGCTGGAGGCAGCCATAGATGGGGGAGGGACTGAACCTTTCACAAAACAGAGCTGAAGTGCTTCCGGATCAGAGATCTCCGGACATCTATCCAGCTCCAATCAGCGCAACAAGACACAGCTGAAAACAAGAAGTGGGGAGGAGGGGCAGTAACTCAGGTCTCCGTGGAGATCTGAGATACACCTCCCCCTACTGAAGCTGAGAAAAAACCCTGCCCCCAGTGAGATTAGTTGTTGGAAGAGACCTTCAGCGTCTCAGGTTACACCCACAGCATTCCTGGTTACAGTTTCAAGGAAGCCCCCTGCTGAGATCAGTTAACAAGACTATCACCTGTTAAGAAAACAAACAAATCAAGACTTCAAAGCTTTGAAGTCCGAAATCCGAAAGTGGATTACAAATAATAGCTGATACCAACCCAAGAAGACCTAGAAATAACACAACTGAAAACATGAGGCAGACAACACCAAGCCTAGACTCAACCAACTTTACAAATAAAACATCATGATGAGAAGACAAAGGAGTGCAACCCAAATGAAACCACAAGAGACACCTTTGAGAGATGAGCTGAGTGATATGAAAATAATCAAACTTCCAGATGCGGAGTTCAAAATAATGATTGTAAGGATGCTTAGGGATCTTAGAACAACAATGGAGGGGCAGTTTGAAAACCTAAATAAAGAAATAGCAAGTATAAAAAAGAACCAGTCGGAGATGACAAATACAATATCAGAAATAAAGACCACAATGGAAGGAATTAAAAACAGGATAGATAGAGTGGAGGATCGAATCAGCGAGTTAGAGGACAACTGGAATGAAGGCATGAAAGCAGAGAAGAAAAGAGAAAAGAGACTCAAAAAGTCAGACGAAACTCTTAGAGAGCTCTGTGACAACATGAAGAGAAATAACATCCACATCATAGGGGTTCCTGAAGAAGAAGAAAAGGAACAAGGAATAGAGATGTTGTACAATCATATCATAGCTGAAAATTTCCCTAAATTAATGCAAGAGAAACTCTCACAAGTCCAAGAAGCACAGAGGACTCCATTAAAGAGAAATCCAAAGAAACCTACACCAAGACACATCATAATTAAAATACCAAAGCTAAGCGATAAAGAGAAAATATTAAAAGCTGCAAGAGAAAAAAAAGTTATCACCTACAAAGGAGCCCCCATAAGGATGACATCCGACTTCTCAACAGAAACACTTGAGGCCAGAAGGGAATGGCAAGAAATATTCAAAGTAATGCAGAACAAGAACCTACAACCAAGACTACTTTATCCATCAAGGCTATCATTTAAAATCGAAGGAGAAATAAAAAGCTTCCCAGACAAAAAACAACTCAAGGAATTCATTACAAACAAACCAATGCTGCAGGAAATGTTAAGGGGCCTGTTGTAAACAGATCAAAGTGGGAAAAGAATATAGCAAAAAAAGGAATACACCTTTAAAGAAGAAAATGGCAATAAACAACTACATATCAATAATAACCTTAAATGTAAATGGATTAAATGATCCAATCAAAAGACATAGGGTTGCTGCGTGGATAAGTAAACAGGACCCATACTTATGTTGTCTACAAGAGACACACCTTAGAACAAAAGACACTCATAGATTGAAGGTAAAAGGATGGAAAAAAAAACATTTCATGCAAACGGAAATGAAAAAAAAGCTGGGGTAGCAATACTTATATCAGACAAATTGGACTTTAAAACAAAGGATATAGTAAGAGATAAAGAAGGCCACTACATAATGATAAAGGGAGTAATCCAACAGGAAGATATAACTATTATAAATACCTATGCACCTAATATAGGAGCACCCAAATATATAAAACAGACTTTGATGGATTTAAAGGGCGAGATCAACAGCAATACTATAATAGTAGGGGATTTCAATACCCCACTAACATCACTAGATAGATCCTCAAGAAAGAAAATTAACAAAGAAACAGCAGACTTATTGGAAACACTAGATCAACTCGATTTAATAGATATCTTCAGAACCTATCACCCTAAAGCAGCAGAATATACATTCTTTTCAAGTACTCATGGTACATTCTCTAGGATAGACCACATGTTAGGGCACAAAAGTGCTCTCAACAAATTTAAGAAGACTGAAATCATAGCAAGCACCTTCTCCGATCACAACGGCATGAAACTAGAAATGAATCACAACAGAAAAGCTCAAAAATTCTCAAACACATGGAAACTAAATAGCAGGGTGTTAAATAATGAATGGATTAAGAATGAGATCAAAGAAGAAATAAAAAAATTCCTAGAAACGAATGACAATGAGCATACAACAACTCAAAATTTATGGAACACAGCAAAAGCAGTGCTGAGAGGGAAGTTCATAGCACTACAGGCACACTTTCAGAAGCTAGAAAAAGCTCAAATAAACAACCTAACCCTGCATCTAAAAGAATTAGAAAAAGAACAGCAAGTAAAGCCCAAATGTAGTAGAAGGAAGGAAATAATAAAGATCAGAGCAGAAATAAATGACATAGAGGCTAAAGAAACAATGCAGAGGATCAATGAAACTAGGAGCTGGTTCTTTGAAAAGGTAAACAAGATTGATGAACCTTTAAGTAGACTCACCAAGAAAAAGAGAGAGAGGACTCAAATAAATAAAATTAGAAATGAGAGAGGAGAAATAACAACTGACACAACAGAAATACAAAATATTGTAAGAAAATACTATGAAGAACTGTATGCCAAGAAACTAGACAACCTAGATGAAATGGACAAATTCCTTGAAACATACAATCTTCCAAAAATCAATCTGGAAGAATCAGAAAATCTAAACAGACCGATTACAACAAATGAGATCGAAACAGTTATCAAAAAACTCCCAACAAAGAAAAGTCCGGGGCCCGATGGCTTCACAACGGAATTCTACCAAATATTCAAAGAAGAACTAACTCCTATCCTTCTCAAACTATTTCAAAAAATTCAAGAGGAAGGAAGACTTCCAAGCTCCTTTTATGAGGCGAGCATAATTCTGATTCCAAAACCAGGCAAAGACAACACAAAGAAAGAAAATTATAGGCCAATATCTCTGATGAATAAAGATGCTAAAATCCTCAACAAAATATTAGCAAACCGGATCCAACAATATATGGAAAAAATCATACACCATGATCAAGTGGGATTTATTCTGGGGAAGCAAGGCTGGTACAATATTCGTAAATCAATCAATGTGATTCATCACATAAACAAAAAGAAGGAGAAAAACCATATGATAATTTCAATAGATGCAGAAAAAAACATTTGATAAAATCCAGCACCATTTCATGATCAAAACTCTCAGCAAAGTGGGAATACAGGGAACATACCTCAACATGATAAAAGCCATCTATGACAAAACCACAGCCAACATCATACTCAATGGGCAAAAATTAAAAGCAATCCCCTTAAGATCAGGAACAAGGCAGGGGTGCCCCCTTTCACCACTCTTATTTAACATAGTCCTGGAAGTCCTAGCCACAGCAATCAGACAAGAAGAAGAAATAAAAGGCATTCAAGTTGGAAAAGAAGAAGTAAAACTATCATTATTTGCAGATGATATGATATTGTATATAGAAAACCCTAAAGTCTCAGTCAAAAAACTACTGGACCTGATATATAAATTCAGCAAAGTGGCAGGATATAAAATCAAAACTCAGAAATCAGAAGCATTTTTATACGCCAACAATGAACAGTCAGAAAGAGAAATTAAGGAAACAATCCCCTTCACAATTACAACCAAAAAAATAAAGTACCTAGGAGTAAACTTAACCAAGGAGACTAAAGACTTGTACTCGGAAAATTACAAAACATTGATAAAAGAAATCAAGGAAGATACAAACAAGTGGAAGCATATACCGTGCTCATGGTTAGGAAGAATAAACATCATTAAAATGTCTATATTACCCAAAGCAATCTATAAATTCAATGCAATACCAATTAAAATACCAATGACATACTTCAAAGATATAGAACACATATTCCAAAAATTTATATGGAACCAAAAGAGGACATGAATAGCCTAAGCAATCTTAAAAAAGAAGAATAAAGTGGGAGGTATCACACTTCCTGATATCAAGTTATACTACAAGGCCATTGTACTCAAAACAGCGTGGTACTGGCATAAGAACAGGCATATAGATCAATGGAACAGAACAGAGAACCCAGAAATAAACCCACAGTTCTATGGACAACTGATATTTGACAAAGGAGGTAAGGAAATACAATGGAGTAAAGACAGCCTCTTTAACAAATGGTGTTGGGAAAATTGGACAGCTACCTGCAAAAAAATGAAACTAGATCACCAGCTTACACCACTCACAAAAATAAACTCAAAATGGATAAAAGACTTGAATGTAGGCCATGAAACCATAAGCATCTTAGAAGAAAACATAGGCAGTAAGCTCTCGGACATCTCTCGGAGCAATATATTTGCTGATTTATCTCCACGGGGAAGTGAAATAAAAGACAGGATAAACAAATGGGACTATATCAAACTAAAAAGCTTTTGCACTGCTAAAGACAACAAGAACAGAATAAAAAGAAAAACTACACAATGGGAGAACATATTTGACAATACGTCTGATAAGGGGTTAATAACCAAAATTTATAAAGAACTTGTAAAACTCAACACCAGGAAGACAAACAACCCAATCCAAAAATGGGCAAAAGAGATGAATAGACACTTCTCCAAAGAGGACATACAGATGGCCAACAGGCATATGAAAAAATGCTCAACATCACTAATCATTAGAGAAATGCAAATTAAAACCACAATGAGATATCACCTCACACCAGTCAGAATGGCGCTCATCAACAAAACAACACAGAATAAGTGCTGGTGAGGATGTGGAGAAAAGGGAACCCTCCTGCACTGCTGGTGGGAATGCAGACTGGTGCAGCCACTGTGGAAAACAGTATGGAGATTCCTCAAAAATCTGAAAATCGAACTGCCTTTTGACCCAGCTATCCCACTTTTAGGAATATACCCCAAGGACCCCATAGAATGGCTCGAAAAGGAGAAATGCACCCGCATGTTTGTGGCAGCATTGTTCACAATAGCGAAGATCTGGAAACAGCCCAAGTGTCCGTCAGAGGACGAGTGGATTAAAAAGCTTTAGTACATATATACTATGGAATACTACTCAGCCATAAGAAATGATGACATCGGATCATTTACAATAACATGGATGGACCTTGACAACATTATACGGAGTGAAATAAGTAAATCAGAGAAAAAAAAAACTAAGATGAATCCATACATAGAAGGGACATAAAAATGAGACTCAGAGACATGAACAAGAATGTGATGGCAACAGGGGCGGGGGGTTGGGGGAGGGGGGATGGGGTGAAGAAGGAGAGAGGGGTTAGGGGAGGGGAGGGGCACAAAGAAAACCAGATAGAAGGTGACAGAAGACAATTTGACTTTGGGGGAGGGGTATACAGCACAATCAAATGTCAAAATAATCTAGAGATATTTTCTCTCAACATATGTACCCTGATTTATCAATGTCACTGCATTAAATTTTATAGAAAAAAAAGATTCTTTGACCATATATGTGTGGTTTAATTTCTGGGCTCTCTGTTCTGTTCTCTTGGTCTGAGTGTCTATTTTTCTGCCAATACCATGCTGTTTTGATTATCGTAGCTCTATAATATAATTTGAAGTCAGAAATTGTAATGCCCCAGCTTCATTCTTTTTCCTTAGGATTACTTTGGCTATTCAGGGTTTTTTATAGTCCCAAATAAACCTGATGATTTTTTGTTCCATTTCTTTAAAAAAATGTCATTGGAATTTTAACGGGAATTGCATTAAGTTTGTATATTGCTTTGGGTAATATGGTCATTTTGACTATATTTATTCTTCTTATTCAAGAACAAGGAATATCATTCCATTTCATTGTATCCTTCTCGATTTCCCTTAACAATGGTTTGTAGTTTTCATTATATAAGTCCTTTACATTCTTTGTTATGTTTATTCCTAGGTAATTTTTTGTTGTTGTTGCAACCATAAAAGGGATTATTTTTTTTTTAGTTCATTTTCTGATGTTTCATTATTGGCATATAGAAAGGCAGTAGACTTCTGTATATTAATTTTGTATCCTGCGACCTTACTGTATTGGTTTATTGTTTCTAATAGTCTTTTCTGTGGAGTCTTTGGGGTTTTCAATGTACAGGATCATATCATCTGCAAAATGTGAAACCTTTATTTCTTCTATTCCAATATGAATGCCTTTTATTTCTTTCTCTTCTCTGATTGCTTTGGCTAGAACTTCTAGCACTACATTGAATAAGAATGGAGATAGTGGGCAACCTTGTCTTGTTTCTGATTTAGAGGAAAAGTCTTCAATTTATTACCATTTAACATGATGTTTGTTGATGGGTTGTCATAAATGACCTTTATTATGTTGAGATATTTTCCTTCTATACCCATTTTGTTAAGTGTTTTAAACATCAAATAGTGTATTTTATCGAATGCCTTTTCTGCATCTATTAATAGGATCATATGGTTTTTGTTCTTTGTTTTGTTGATATGTGTATTACATTAACCATTTTACATATGTTGAACCATCATTGTAATTCTGGGATTAATCCCACTTGATCATGATGAATTATTTTTTTAATGTATTGTTGTATTTGATTTGCTAGTATTTTCTTAAGTATTTTAGCATCTGTATTCATTAGAGACATTGGTCTGTAGTTTTCTTTTTTTGTGTTGTCCTTGCCAGGTTTTGGTATGAGGGTTATGTTGGCCTCATAAAATGTATTTGGAGGTATTGCTTCTTCAATTTTTTTTGAAAACTTTGAGTAGAATAGGAACCAAGTCTTCTTTGAATGTTTGATATAATTCACTAGTATAGCCGTCTGGGCCTGGACTTTTATTTTGGGGAGGTTTTTGTTTTTGTTTTGTATTTTTCTGAAGTTGGAAACGGGAGGCAGTCAGACAGACTCCCGCATGCACCAGATCAGGATCCACCCGGCCCGCCCACCAGGGGGCGATGCTCTGCCCATCTGGGGAATCACTCTGTTTAAAACAGAGCCATTCTAGCACCTGAGGCAGAGGCAACAGAGCCATCCTCAGCACCCGTGCCAACTTTGCTCCAGTGGAGCCTTGGCTGCGGGAGGGGAAGAGAGAGACAGAGAGGAAGGAGAGGGGGAGGGGTGGAGAAGCAGATGGGCACTTCTCCTGTGTTTCCTGGCTGAGAATCAAACCCAGGACTCCTAAACGCCAGGCTGAAGCTCTACCACTGAGCCAACTGGCCAGGGCCTATTTTGGGGGAGGTTTTTGATAGTTGTTTCTATTTCCTCCCAGCTTATGGGTCTGTTTAGGCTTTCTGCTTCATCCTGATTCAGTCTAGGAAGATTGTTTTGTTCTAGGAATTTATCCATTTCTTCTAGATTGTTGAATTTAGTGGCATATAGTTTTTCATAGTATTCTACAATAATTCTTTGTATATCTATGATGTCTGTGGTGATTTCTTCTTTCATTTTGGATTTTGTTTATATGAGTCCTTTCTCTTTTTTCTTTAGTGAGTCTTGCCAAGGGTTTGTCAACTTTGTTGATCATTTTAAAGAACCAGCTCTTTGTTTTATTAATTTTTTCTATAGTTCTTCTCTTCTCTATTTTTTTTATTTCTGCTCTAGTTTTTATTATTTCCTTTCTTCTGCTGGTTTTGGGTTGCCTTTGTTCTTCTTTTTCGAGTTCCTTAAGAATTGAAGTTAAGTGGTTTACTTGGACTCTCTCTTATTTGTTCATACAGGCCAATAGTGATATGAACTTCCCTCTTATTACTGCTTTTGCTGCATCCCAGAGATTCTGATATGTTGTATTGTCATTTTTGTTTGTCTGTATGTATCTTCTGATCTCTGCTTTTATTTTCTCTTTGACTCACTCATTTTTTAGAAGTATGTTGTTTAATTTCCACATTTCTGTGGGTGTGTTTACTTCTTTTTTTGCAGTTGAATTCTAGTTTCAAAGCTTTATGGTCAGAGAATATGCTTGGTATAATTTCAGTCTTTCTGAATTTGTGATGTTATTTTTGTGGCCCAACATTGGTCAATTCTTGAGAATATTCCATGTACAATAGAGAAAAATGTATACTCTGGAGTTTTGGGATGAAATGTCCTGTAGATGTCTATCATATCCAATTGTTTCTAGTGTTTCATTTAAGGCCCGTGTTTCTTTATTGATTTTCTGTTTGGATGAACCATCAGCGGTGTATTGAGGTCTCTAAGTATGATTGTATTTCTGTCGATTTTTATTTTTAGATCAGTTAGTAGATGTCTTATATACTTTGGTGCTCCTTGGTTTGGTGCATGTATATTAAGAAGTGTTATGTGTTCTTGATTCAGTGTCCCCTTTATCCTTATGAAATGACCATTTTTGTCTCTGATTACCTTTGCTGTCTTGTAGTCAGCATTGTTAGATATCAGTATGGCTACACCTGCTTTTCTTTGGATGTTATTTTCTTGGAGAATTTTTTTCCAACCTTTCACTTGAATTTGTTTTTATCCTTATAGCTCAAGTATGTTTCTTGAGTGCAGCATACCAGTTGGATATTCTTTTTTGATTCATTCTGCTACTCTGTGTCTTTTTATTGGTGAGTTCAATCCACTTACATTTAGTGTAATTATTGACACTTGAGAGTTTCCTACTGCCATTTTATATATTGCTTTCTGATAGTTCTGTATCTTATTTGGTACTTCTCTTCTGTCTTTCTGTCATTTGTTTCTGTTTGGTTGTATTCCATACATCTTTTCTCTGTTTCTTCTTTTTTTAAATCATGTGTTTCTATAGTGGTTGTTTCAGGGGTTGTTAACACTGAGTAATAAAAAGGATATATATCATATTCATTGTAGTTTATTATCTCATGAGTGCTTCTGCACTCCATCCTCCTTTGTTACTGTTAATCTTTGTCCTCTCCCCTTTTCTGTTTTTGTTGTCACAGATTAATCTTGTTTTTATTGTGATCTTGATGGAGTTTTTACTTGTAATTTTTTGTTTTGTTCTTTGTATCTAGTTGGAGAAACCCCTTTAGTATTTTCTGAAGTGAGGGTTTCCTGGTGATAAATTTCTTCATCTTTTCTATATCTGTGAATGCTTTTATTTTCCCTTAGTATTTGAAGGATAGCTTTGATGGATATAGTATTCTTAACTGGAAGTTCTTCTCTTTCAGTACTTTAAATACTGGAATCCACTCTCTTCTGGCTTTTAGAATTTCTGCTGAGAAATCTGATGTTAGCCTAATGCACCTTCCTTTATATATTGTACTCTTCTTTTCCCTGGATGCCTTGAGGATTTTTTCTTTGTCATTGGTGTGTGATAATTTCAGTAGGTCTCTTTGACTTAAGGTAACTCAGTGTTCTGTTTGCTTCTTGGATTCAAGGCTCTAATTTTTTCCACTGGCTTGGGAAGCACTTGTCTATTATTTGTTTGAATATGTTCTCCATTCTATTTTCTCTCTCTTCTCCTTCTGATATTATTCTTATGTTGCTCTTTCTGATAAAGTCAGACAATTCCTGTAGGGATTTCTCATATTTTTTAATTCGTAAGTCTTTCTCCTCTTCTCTCTTTAATGTCTCTAGTTGCCTGTCTTCTATGTCACTAATTCTTTTCTCTATCTGGCCTGTTCTATTAACTAAGCTTGTTACCTCATTTTTCAGTTCATGTATTGAGTTTTTCATCTCTGTTTGATTCTTTTTTATAGTTTCAATTTCCTTGGCGATGTGTTCTTTTTATTCACTGAATTGTTTTTTTAAGCTCTCTAAATTGCCTTCCTGTGCTTTCTTGTATTTCCCTGAGTATTTTTAGGACTTTAATTTTTTAATTCTCTGTCATTTAACTCCAAGGTTTCCAAGCAATTAAAATTTTTTTCTATACATTTTTCATCATCTATCTGAGCTACATCTCTGTCTTTGTATCTATGATATTTGATTTTTTTTCTTAATTGCATTTGAGAGTGGTATTGTTAATAACACTAATAAGAAATAATTAAAATAAAATAATATAAAAATTGAAAAAATACAATGAAAAAATGAAAATTTTATTATGATAAATGGAATAAAAACAACATCGAACAGGGAGCCAGCACTGAGGGAAAATGACAAAAAGATAAAAAATGAAGTCAAAAACATGCAAAATGCCACAAAGAAAAATATGAATCCAGAATGAACTAATTTGTTGATAAATGATAATTGAATAAGAGAAAAAGAGGAGATGACGTCAGAGTAATGGCATGGTAGGAAGCGATACTGATAAATCTCCCCAAAAACTCAACAAGATCTTCAACCAGAAACAGAAAAATTTATCCTTGGAGCCTCCAGAAGTTCCACAATACACCTGACGGTATGGTCGAGTGAAAAATTGGCTAAATATATAATCAAACCCCAAAGGAAATAGGGAGTAAGAAATACTCCACCTTCCTCACTAACCTAAATAAGACTTTTTTCACTAGGAACTGAGAGTATAGAAACTAAGGTGGGCAAAGGGGGTGAATAGATCCAGGCCATGGCACAAACGGCCAAACCAGGCTGTGGCACAGAGATCCAAGCCGAGGGAAAACTATGCCTGTGGCAACCCAGGCAATACAAGCTAACACTCGCGCCAAACTCAGATAAAGAAAGACAAGTGGGGCAGCATTTGCCCCAATCTCCTGGTCGGTGCATGCAGATAGTGGGCAAGAGATTCCTCTGAGAGCTCTGGGAGTGGGTGCCCGTGTTATCCCACAGAGAGGCAGAGTCAGAGGCCTTTGTGTGGGTTGAAAAGCAGAATCTCGGGACTGCCCCAGCGCCCTGGAAAAGCCACGCATGGGGAGGGAGCAAGAGCTAATTCCAGCACTGAAACTTCTCCGTGCAGGCGGAGGTCTCTCTCGGAGTAAGAGATGGCCGGCCTGATATCCTGGTCAGCGCGCGCAGATAGTGGGTGAGAGATTCCTCTGAGCGCCTTGGGAGTGGGTGCCCGTGTTATCCCACAGAAAGGCAGAGTCAGAGGCCTTTGTGTGGGCCTAAAGCAGAATCTCCAGGCCACCCCAACATCCTGAAAAAACCGTGCATGGGGAGGGAGCGAGAGCTAATTCCAATGCTGGAACTTTTCCTTGTGGGCGGAGGTTTGACTCAGACTATGAGGCAGCCAACCTGATATCCTGGTCACCGCGCACGGAGAATGGGCAAGAGATTCCTCCGAGCACCTCGGGAGTGGACACCCGTGTTACCCCACAGAGAGGCAGAGTCAGGGGCCTTTGTGTAGGCTGAAAGCAGAATCTCAGGCCACCCCAGAGCCCTGAGAAAGCCGTGCACGGGGAGGGAGCAAGAGCTAATCCCAACGCTGGAACTTTTCCGTGCCGGCGGGAGTCTCATTCAGAGTAAGAGACGGCCTGCTCCATATCCCGGTCTACACGCGCAGATAGTGAGCGAGAGATTCCTCCGAGCGCCCGCTCACCCGCCCGCCCGTGTTACTGGACAGAGTGGCAGAGTCAGAGGTCTTTGTATGGGTGGAAGCCCCACCTGATTATGCTAGCAGCTCTGACTGATTGAGCCTTACACAGAGCCCTGTGCTGAGTGGGAATAGAGTGGGGAGTTGCCAGCTCCTTGAGCCTCTTACTATCCAGGCAGAGGCAGCAACAACCCCATAGCTGGATTACCAGGCTACTAATTAAGGAAGGAAAGACTTATAGAGAGGCTCTGGGAGCACAGACTCTCTTTCTGTTGGAGCCTATAAATGCTAATGACCCACGACTGCCAACGAGACTGAAGCCCAATACATGACATCGCCATAGAGACTTATCAACTGCAAACCTCTACCTGAGCATGCCACAGGGGCAGAACCTGGGATACAGAGTCACCGACAAGGAAGAGGGAGAGAAAAGAAAAAGCAAGAAGATAACCTCTCAAAATCAAGAATAATCCACAGACTTTATAACCTATCCCATTTTATTATATTTGTTTGTTTGTTTCTCTTATCTTCATGTCTCAATTTTTTTTTCTCTTCCAATTTGGTCATTTAATTCTCTGCCAGTCTTCCTCTCTCCTCTCCTTGAACTACACTACCTATAAGTGTTACATCTCCCATTATCTTTTATTTCCTCTTCCTTTCTCTCTATGAGGGTTGCACTCCAAAACCATTAACTCTCTCTCTCTCTCTCTCTCTCTCTCTCCTTTTCTTTCTTTTTTCTTCTTTTAGTGGTTCTTTCTTTTTTTTTCTTTTTTCTCTTTTTTTTCTCCCTCTATATTAGTTTCTCCCTTTCTCCTTTACATCTCCTCTCATTCAATCCTCAATAATGAACAAATTATCTTATCTGAGACTCAAACTTATGTTTGTGGCATTTTGGGGGGTTTTTACTTCACTTTTTTAACTCACTAGCAGTGCTCCCAACCCAGGCTCTCTATTTTATCTAGTTTTTGTTCCACTAAATACAATAGTAATTTTTTAATTTTTCTCCCCATTTTCCTATTTCCCTCTTATTCCTTTCATTATATCTCTTAGTCAACCAACACCTAAAAGCAAATTATTTTATTCTTGACCCAAATTTTTTCCTTATTTGCATTTTCTGGGTCCATACCCCTTTCTTTGCCCCTTTATTATTTCTCCCCAACTCAGGCCCCCCATTATAGGCATTATTTGTTCTATTTAGTACAATATAAATCACAGTTCACTACAAGATTTTCTCAAGAAAGAGGGGAGAGGAGAGGAGAGGAAAAAAAGAGGGGGGGATAATATTTTTTTTAATTTTTAATTTTTTTAAAAAAACTTTTCTATTTTTTATTTTTATTTTTTTAACTTTTTATTCTTTATTAAATCTCATTAATAATATCAACAAAACCACCCTTAGATGCCAATAAGGAATAGAAAATCGAATATCATGGATACAAAAGAAAGAGAGGTAACACAGATAGATGAGGAAAAATCTATGGAGAAAAAATTTAATATATTGGAAACCTTGGAGTTAAATGACACAGAATTTAAAATATAAATCTTAAAAATACTCAGAGATATACAAGAAAACACAGAAAGGCAATTTAGGGAGCTCAGAAAACAACTCAACAAACACAAAGAATATATTACCAAGGAAATTGAAACTATAAAAACAAATCAGAGATGAAAAACACAATTCATGAGCTGAAAAACAAGGTAACAAGCTTAGCTAACAGAACAGGCCAGATAGAGGGTAGGATTAGTGAAATAGAAGACAAGAAACTTCGGCACAACAGAGAGAAGAAGAAAGAGACTCAAAAATTAAAAAAAAAAATGAGATAGCCCTACAGGAATTATCTGACTCCATCAAAAAGAATAACATAAGAATAATACGTATATCAGAGGGAGAAGAGAGAGAAAATGGAATGGAGAACATACTCAAACAAATAATAGATGAGAACTTCCCAAGCCTGTGGAAAGAACTAAAGCCTCAAATTCAAGAAGCAAACAGAACTCCGAGTTTTCTTAACCACAACAAACCTACTCCAAGGCACATCATAATGAAATTGGCACAAACCAACGACAAAGAAAAAATTCTCAAGGCAGCCAGGGAAAAGAAGAATACAACATATAAAGGAAGGTCCATTAGATTATCATCAGATTTCTCAGCAGAAACTCTACAAGCTAAAAGAGAGTGGACCCCAATATTTAAAGTCCTGAAAGAAAGAAACTTTCAGCCAAGAATACTATACCCATCAAAGCTATCCTTCAAATACAAAGGAGAAATAAAAACATTCACAGATACAGAAGAGATGAGGGAATTTATCATCAGAAATCCCCCACTCCAGGAATTACTAAAGGGGGTTCTCCAATCAGATACAAAGAACAAAAAAATAAAGCCACAAGTAAAAGCTCCAAGAAAAACACAATAAAAGCAAATTTAAACTGTGACAACAAAAAAAAAGGAGGGGGAGAGAGAAAGGAGATTAACAGTAGCAAAGGACGGTGGAGTGCAAAAGTATTCACGGGATAGTGCACTACAATGAACAGGGTAGGAACCCTTTTCATTACTTAATGGTAACCACCATTGAAAAAACCACCACAGAGGCACATGATTTAAAAAAGAGCAACAGGGGCCCTGTCCGGTTGGCTCAGCGGTAGAGTGTCGGCCTGGCGTGTGGGGAACCCGGATTTGATTCCCGGACAGGGCACATAGGAGCAGCGCCCATTTGCTTCTCCAACCCCCCCTCCTTCCTCTCTGTCTCTCTCTTCCCCTCCCGCAGCCAAGGCTCCATTGGAGCAAAGATGGCCCAGGCACTAGGGATGGCTCTTTGGCCATTGCCCCAGGCACTACATTGGCTCTGGTCACAGCAGAGTGATGCCCCGAAGGGGCAGAGCATCGCCCCTGGTGGGCAGAGCGTCACCCCTGGTGGGTGTGCTGGGTGGATCCTGGTCAGGCGCATGCGGGAGTCTATCTGACTGTCTCTCCCCGTTTCCAGCTTCAGAAAAATACAAAAAAAAAAAAAATAGCAACAGAGAAAAGATGTATGAAATACAACCAAATAAAAACAAAAGATAGAAAAACAAAAGAGAAGGATCAAACAAGACACAAAACTAATAGAAAGCAATCTATAAAATGGCAATAGGAAACTCACAAGTGTCAATAATTACACTAAAGGTAAACGGATTAAATTCACCAATAAAAAGGCACAGAGTAGCACAATGGATTAAAAAAGAAAATCCAACTGTATGCTCCCTACAAGAAACTCATCTAAGCAACAAGGATAAAAACAAATTCAAAGTGAAAGGCTAGAAAACAATACTCCAAGCAAATAACATCCAAAAAAAAGCAGGCATAGCAATACTTATATCTGATAATGCTGACTACAAGACAGGAAAAGTACTCAGAGACAAAAATGGCCATTTCATAATGGCTAAGAGGACAGTGAATCAAGAAGACATAACAATTCTTAATATATATTCACCAAACCAAGGAGCACCAAAATATATAAGACAGCTACTTACTGACCTTAAAACAAAAACTGACAAAAATACAGTCATACTTGGAGACCTCAATACACCGCTGACTGCTCTAGATCGGTCATCCAAACAGAGAATCAACAAAGATATAGTGGCCTTAAACAAAATACTAGAGCACCTGGATATGATAGACATCTACAGGACATTTTATCCCAAAGTGACTGAGTATACATTTTTCTCCAGTGTACATGGATCATTCTCAAGAATTGACCATATCCTGGGCCACAAAAACAACATCAGCAAATTCAGAAAAATCGAAGTTCTACCAAGCATATTTTCTGATCATAAAGCCTTGAAACTAGAATTCAACTGCATAAAAGAGAAAAAAAATCCCACAAAACTGTGGAAACTAAACAACACACTTTTAAAAAATGAATGGGTCAAAGAAGAAATAAGTTCAGAGATCAAAAGATATATACAGACTAATGAAAATAACAATATGACATATCAAAATCTATGGGATGCAGCAAAAGCAGTGATAAGAAGGAAGTTCATATCACTTCAGGCATATATGAACAAACAAGAGAGAGCCCAAGTGAACCACTTAACTTCACACCTTAAGGAACTGGAAAAAGAAGAAAAAAGACAACCCAAAACCAGCCAAAGAAAGGAGATAATAAAAATTAGAGCAGAAATAAATGAAATAGAGAACAGAAAAACTTTAGAAAAAATTAAAAGAACAAGGAGCTGGTTCTTTGAAAAGATCAACAAAATTGACAAACCCTTGGCAAGACTTACCAAGGAAAAAAGAGAAAGAACTCATATAAACAAAATCCAAAATGAAAGAGGAGAAATCACCACGGACATCATAGATATACAAAGAAGTACTGTAGAATACTATGAAAAACTTTATGCCACTAAATTCAACAACCTAGAAGAAATGGATAAATTCCTAGAACAATACAACCTTCCTAGACTGAGTCAAGAAGAAGCAGAAAGCCTAAACAGACCTATTAGTAGAGAAGAAATAGAAAAAACCACTAAAAACCTCCCCAAAAATAAAAGTCCAGACCCAGGCGGCTATACCAGCGGATTTTATCAAACATTCAAAGAAGACTTGGTTCCTATTCTACTCAAAGTCTTCCAAAAAATTGAAGAAGAAGCAATACTTCCAAACACATTTTATGAGGCCAACATAACCCTCATACCAAAACCTGGCAAGGATGGCACAAAGAAAGAAAACTACAGACCAATATCTCTAATGAATACAGATGCTAAAATACTAAACAAAATACTAGCAAATCGAATACAACAACATATTAAAAAAATAATACATCATGATCAAGTGGGATTCATCCCAGAATCTCAAGGATCGTTCAACATACGTAAAACAGTTAACGTAATACACCATATCAACAAAACAAAGAACATAAACCACATGATCTTATCAATAGACGCAGAAAAGGCTTTCGATAAAATACAACACAATTTTATGTTTAAGACTCTCAACAAAATGGGTATAGAAGGAAAATATCTCAACATAATAAAGGTCATATATGATGAAGCATGAGCTAACATCATATTAAATGGCACAAAATTGAAGGCTTTCCCCCTTAAATCAGGAACAAGACAGGGTTGCCCACTCTCTCTACTCTTATTTAATGTGGTATTAGAGGTTCTAGCCAGAGCAATCACACAAGAGAAAGAAATAAAAGGCATCCATATCGGAAAAGAAGAAGTAAAGGTATCACTTTTTGCAGATGATATGGTCCTATACATCGAAAACCCCAAAGAATCCACAAAAAGACTACTAGAAACAATAAGCCAATACAGTAAGGTCGCAGGATACAAAATTAACATACAGAAGTCCATAGCCTTTCTATATGCCAACAATGAAACATTTAAGAACAAACTCAAAAAAATAATCCCCTTCAAGATTGCAACAACAACAAAAAAATACCTAGGAATAAACATAACAAAGAATGTTAAGGACTTATATAATGAAAACTACAAACCATTGTTAAGGGAAATTAAAAAAGATATAATGAGATGGAAGAATATTTCTTGCTCTTGTTTAGGAAGAATAAATATAATCAAGATGGTCATATTACTCAAAGCAATATACAAATTTAATACAATTCCCATCAAAATTCCAATGACATTTTTTAAAGAAATAGAGCAAAAAATCATCAGATTTATATGGAACTATAAAAAACCCCGAATAGCCAAAGCAATCCTAAAGAAAAAGAATGAAGCTGGGGGCATTACAATACCTGACTTCAAACTATATTATAGGGCCACGACAATCAAAACAGCATGGTATTGGCAGAAAAAATAGACACTCAGACCAATGGAGCAGAATAGGAAACCCAGAAATAAAACCACATATATATAGTCAAATAATTTTTGATACAGGGGCCAACAACACACAATGGAAAAAAGAAAGCCTCTTCAACAAATGGTGCTGGGAAAACTGGAAAGCCACATGCAAAAGAATGAAACTGGACTACAGTTTGTCCCCTTGTACTAAAATTGACTCAAAATGGATCAAAGATCTAAACATAAGACCTGAAACAATAAAGTACATAGAAGAAGACATAGGTACTAAACTCATGGACCTGGGTTTTAAAGAGCATTTTATGAATTTGACTCCAAAGGCAAGAGAAGTGAAGGAAAAAATTAATGAATGGGACTAAATCAGACTAAGAAGTTTTTACTCAGCAAGAGAAACTGATAACAAAATAAACAGACAGCCAACTAAATGGGAAATGATATTTTCAAATAACAGCTCAGATAAGGGCCTAATATCCAAAATATACAAAGAACTCATAAAAATCAACAACAAACAAACAAACAATCCAATAAAAAAATGGGAAGAGGACATGAACAGACACTTCTCCCAGGAAGAAATACAAATGGCCAACAGATATATGAAAAGATGCTCATCTTCTTTAGTTATTAGAGAAATGCAAATCAAAACTGCAATGAGATACCACCTCACACCTGTTAGATTAGCTATTATTAACAAGACAGGTAATAGCAAATGTTGGAGAGGCTGTGGAGAAAAAGGAACCCTCATTCACTGTTGGCGGGAATGTAATGTAGTACAACCATTATGGACGAAAGTATGGTGGTTGCTCAAAAAAGTGAAAATAGAACTACCTTATGACCCAGCAATCCCTCTACTGGGTATATACCCCAAAAACTCAGAAACATTGATACGTAAAGACACATGCAGCCCCATGTTCATTGCAGCATTGTTCACAGTGGCCAGGACATGGAAACAACCAAAAAGCCAGTCAATAGATGACTGGATAAAGAAGATGTGGCACATATACACTACGGAATACTACTCAGCCATAAAAAATTATGACATCGGATCATTTACAGCAAAATGTTGGGATCCTGATAACATTATATGAAGTGAAATAAGTAAATCACGAAAAACCAGGAACTGCATTATTCCATACATAGGTGGGATATAAAAGCGAGACTAAGAGACATTGAAGAGTGTGGTAGTTATGGGGGGTAGGGGGAGAGGGAGAGGGAAAGGGGGAGGGTGAGGGGCACAAAGAAAACTAGATAGAAGGTGACAGAGGACATTCTGACTTTGGGTGATGGGTATGCAACATAATTGAATGACAAGATAACCTGGACATGTTTTCTTTGAATATATGTACCCCGATTTAATGATATCACCTTATTAAAAAAATAAAATTATAAAAAAAATTTAAAAAAAGAGAGAAAGAAAAAAAAGAGGAAAGAAGAAAAGAAAAAATAAGTTAAGGTTTTTGAAATGGAACCCTTATCAAAAGAACAAGAATGAAAAATGTAACACCTATGGATAATTAAGATCAAAAGGAAAAGGAAATAATTAAACAGAAAGAAGATAAAATGACCAAAGTGGGAAAAAAAGAAAAAAGAAAAAGAAGTTATAAAAAATATAATTTTTTCTGGTTTTGAGAGGAAACTTTTTTTTTTTTTGTTTTGGCAGGTGGCACTGTACTAAAGGTTTTGCCCCTGTGGGGCTCTTGAGTAGAGATTTGCTGTTGTGTCACTATGGCAATGACGTAGGCTGGGCATCAGTCTCGTTGGTAGGTCGGACTTGTTAGGGTTTGCATGCTCCAACAATGGGAAACTCAGTTTTCCAGGTGCCTCTCCCCACCTCTCTCCCACCTGAGCTAGCAGCCTGTGGACTTAGCTTTGATGTTGCCCCAGCCACTGCTTGCAGAGCAAGCGGCTCTAAGAGTATCCAGGTTCTTCCTCCAGCACTGCTCAAAGCACAGTTCTGGGTAAGGCTGTGCCAACCAGAGCCGCCAGTGAAAGCAGGCAGGGCTGGGATCTGATTGCTGATCAGGCACCTTTCTAAGGGCCCCAAGGCATGTCTAGTCTGCCTCAGTACTTCGTGGGTCTAATCTCCACAAGCTTTACTCCCTTGTGCCCTGTTTGGTAGCCTTCAGCAAGCTACGTGCGCATCCAGCCCCCACCACTTCGGCAGTGCACTTAGAGGTCTGCTCCTACCCACTTAGGCGCACAGCACCTGTGATCTCAGTCAGTGTTGAAAATTCAGGAATGCACTTTGTGACCTGTATTGGCTCGTAGAGCCACCCCACCTGGACAGGTCCAGGCCTAGGGATCTCGGCCTTTGTGCACTTCCTGTGCTGTTGGTTGGGAAGCCGGGACAACACCGAAATGCTGGCTACAGCCCACACAAAAGTCCACTGCTGACAACCTCGGGCCTAGCCCCTCCGCCCACGAATGCACACACCCACACCAGAGGCACTAGGTGGAGCCACTCATACACCACCTGTGATCGCGGACCTGGAGCGCACAAAGCCCAAAGCCACTCCGGCACCAGCCTCTGCAGGCAACCTGCTCCAGCAACCTCAGTCGGAGCCTGCTACCCACGCTAGCCCTGCGTCTGCAATCTCAGGCTGAGCCAGCGCGCTCTCTCCTCTGCTTGATCATCCACCCTAGCCCAGTTTCTTCCCTCTGCCCCAGATCCTCCATTTCTCTCGGTTCCAGAAGAAAGCAGCCCTTCCTTATATCAGTGAGGAAAGTGAAATACTCCGTTCTCTGTCTTATTTCCTTCAGAGTGGATTATATATTCAGCTACCTTTTAGCCCAATCAAAGGTTTGTCTGGTGTGTGTATATTTCAGATGCTCCTGAAATTTTTTCTCTGTCTTTAGTTTTTGAATTTGTTGAAATTTCAGGGGGAGATATCAGGAGCACCCCTCACAGCACCATTTCTCTGACATCACAGTCACTGGTATTTTAATAGGCATTGAGTTAAGTCTGTAGGTTGCTTTGTGTAGAATGGACATTTTAATGGTGTTAATTCTTCCATCCATGAACACAGTATATGCTTACACTTACTTGTATCTTAATTTCTTTCTTCAATGTCTTATAGTTTTCCAAGTACAGGTCTTTTGCCTCCTTGGTTAGATTTATTTCTAGGTACCTTATTTTTTGTTGTTGTTGTGTTACAGAAGTAGTGGTGAGACCTCGATTCTTGTCTTTTTTTTTTTTAATTTTATTTATTTATTTATTTTTTACAGAGACAGAGAGTGAGTCAGGGAGAGGGATAGACAGGGACAGACAGACAGGAATGGAGAGAGATGAGAAGCATCAATCATTAGTTTTTCATTGTGCGTTGCAACACCTTGGTAGTTGTTCATTGATTTCTTTCTCATACGTGCCTTGGCCGTGGCCTTCAGCAGACTGAGTAACCCCTTGCTGGAGCCAGCGACCTTGGGTTCAAGCTGGTGGGCTTTTGCTCAAACCAGATGAGCCCGCGCTCAAGCTGGTGACCTCGGGGTCTCGAGCCTGGGTTCTCTGCATCCCAGTTCGACGCTCTATCCACTGCGCCACCGCCTGGTCAGGCTCGATTCTTGTCTTGATGAGAGAAAGAATTCAATCAAAAGACAAAATGTAGCAAGTAAAGAAATAATTTATTGGCTATACATGAAAAAAAAAGAGGAAAGGAGACCATGGAGACAGGTTCAGGGGCTCACCTAAGATTAGTTGCCGCTGCCCACTGCTCCCCTGGATGCATGTCTCCTGGAGTCCCTTAAAGCTTAGGAGAAAGAGGAGCAAGAAAAATGAGTCTGGGAGGAAGAGGAAGAGAAAAAGGCAGGGAAGGGGAAGACACAAGTATACTCTCTTTCCAAAGCTATTTTAAGGGTGGGATTTTGGGGGAGGTCCCAGGGGAGATCTTCAATAGAATATTCATCTGCTTTCAGGTGTGTTCTATTTTATTTTATTTTTTAAATTTTTTTTATTATTTTATTTTTATTATTTTTGTTAGGGACAGATAGGAATAGACAGACAGGAAGAGAGAGAGATAAAAAGCATCAATTTTTCATTGTGGCACCTTAGTTGCTCACTGATTGCTTTCTCATATGTGCCTTGACTGGGAGGCTACAGCAAACTGAGTGACCTTTGCTAAAGCCAGCGACCTTGGGCTCAGGCTGGTGACCTTTGCTCAAACCAGATGAGACTGCATTCAAGCCTGCGAGCTTGGGGTTTCGAACCTGGGTCCTCCGTGTCCCAGTTTGATGTTCTATTCACTGCACCACCACCTGGTAAGGCTATTTTTATTTTATTTTGAAAGTTAAATTTGCCTGACCTGTGGTGGTACAGTGGATAAAGCATTGAACTGTAATGTTGAATTCACCAGTTTGAAAGCCTGGGCTTGCCCAGTCAAGGTACATATGGGAGTTGATGCTTCCTGTTCCTCCTCCCTTCTCTCTCTCCTCTCTAAAAGAATAAAGTATTTTTTTAAAAGAAAATTTAATTTAATGGGGTGATATTGATCAATAAGTGTACATGGATTTCAGGTAAACATTTCTATAGTATTTAAATTGTTGATTATTTTGTGTACCCTTCACCCAAAGTCAAATAATTTTCTGTCACCATATATTTGTCCATCTTTACTGCCCTCCCCCTTGTAACTATGTACTTCACTTTTATTTATGTCATTGAGTCTCAGTTTTATATCCCACTTATGTGTGAAATCATATAGTTCTTAGCTTTTTCTGATTTATTTCTTTCACTCAGTATAGTGTACTCAAGGTCTATCTATGTTGTTGTAAATGGCAATATGTCATCATTTTTTATGGCTGAGTAGTATTCCATTGTGTATATGTACTATTTCTTCTTTATCCAGTTCTCTATCAAAGGATATTTTGGTTGTTTCCATGTCTTCGCCACTGTGAACAATGCTGCGATGAACATGGGGCTGCATGTGTCTTTACATACCAATGTTTTCTAGATTTTTGGGTAGACACCCAGTAGAGGGATTTCTGGGTCATAAGGTTATTCTAGTCTTCATTTTTTTTTTTTTTTTTTTTTTCTTTTTCATTTTTCTGAAGCTGGAAACAGGGAGTGACAGTCAGACAGACTCCCGCATGCGCCCGACCGGGATCCACCCGGCACGCCCACCAGGGGCGGTGCTCTGCCCCCCAGGGGGCGATGCTCTGCCCATCCTGGGCGTCGCCATATTGCGACCAGAGCCACTCTAGCGCCTGAGGCAGAGGCCACAGAGCCATGCCCAGCGCCCGGGCCATCTTTGCTCCAATGGAGCCTTGGCTGCGGGAGGGGAAGAGAGAGACAGAGAGGAAAGCGCGGCGGAGGGGTGGAGAAGCAAATGGGCGCTTCTCCTATGTGCCCTGGCCGGGAATCGAACCCGGGTCCTCCGCACGCTAGGCCGACGCTCTACCGCTGAGCCAACCGGCCAGGGCTAGTCTTCATTTTTTGAGGACCCACAATACTTTCTTCCATAATGGCTGTACCAGTCTACATTCCCACCAGGTATGTTCTTTTAGGGCATGTTCTCCACTAATTGGTAAGCACCAAGGCAGGGGTGTCATTAATCAATGCAGCTAGTCCTGAGGTCAGCCCTGGCTTTCCTTTGTCTGGTTTTGCTGCTTTCTTTCCTGGATTCTGAAGCTGAAACACAACTGAGGCCCAGATGATATCTCTAGGGGTTAATGCGTAAGCACTATTCTCTGACTTTCTCATCTGCTCCTCCTCTAAGCAGGTCTGAAACCACTTGACCAGAGATATGCCAGGAGAGAAAAAGTAAGGTCACAGGAGGGTTTGAATTCCATGACTAGTGAAATGAAATCATGAGGTCTTAACCATATGGCCAGCTAAGGGAGGAAAGGTCACCCTGAGGGCAAGGTTCTTGTTTTCTCAGTTTGCCTGTTGCTAGGCACTTGGGGCTTTCTGCCTTGGTGGCCTTCCCTGCCTGGCCTGTAGTCCTTGCTCTGCTCATGTATGTTTAACTGCTTACCACAGTTGCAATAGTAAACAGGATTGTTTTTCCTAATTTTTCTTTCTGATAGTTCATTATTGGTGTATAAGAATGCCACAAATTTCTGAGTATTAATTATGCATCCTACTACTTTGCCAAATTCATTTATTAGATCTAGTAGGGTGTTTTTTAGATTTTATTTATTTACTTTTACAGAGAGAATAGAAAGAGAGAGAGAGAAGGGGGGAGGAGCAGGAAGCATCAACTACCATATGTGCCTTGACCAGGCAAGCCCAGGGTTTCAAACTGGCAATCTCAGCATTTCAGGTGGATGCTCCATCCACTGTGCCACCACAGGCCAGGGTAGATCTAATAGTTTGTGTTATAATCTTTATGGTTCTCTGTGTACAATATCATATTATCTGCTAATAATGACAGTTTTACTTCCTCATTTCCAATTGAATGCCTTTTATTTCTTCATCATGTCTGATTGCTGTGGCTGGAACTTCCATACTATGTTGAATAAGAGTGGTGAAAGCAGACATCCTTGTTTTGTTCCTGATCTTAGGGGAAATGTTTTTAGTTTTTGCCTATTGAGTATGATGTTGGCTGTGCATTTGTCATATGTGGACTTTATTATATTAAGGAATGGTCCCTCTCTCTGACTTTGCTGAGAGTTTTTATCACAAGTGGATGCTGGATTTTATCAATGCTTTTTCAGCATCTATTGATATGATCATGTGATTTTTCTCCTTCATTTTGTTTATGATTTATGTGATGTATCGTGTTTATTGATTTGCAAATACTGTACCAAACATGTATCTCCAGAATAAATACCACATGATTGCGGTGTATAACCTTTTTAATGTATTGTTAGATATGGTTTGCTAGTATTGTTAGATCTGGTTTGCTAGTATTTTGCTGAGGATTTTTTCATCTATGCTCATTAAGGATGTTGGCCTACACCTTTCTTTCTTGGAATTTTTTGTGGGAATGTAGACTGGTGCGGCTACTGTGAAAAACAGTATGGTGTTTCCTCAAAAAACTTAAAATGCAACCATCTTTTGACCCAGTGATCCCACTTCTGGGAATACAGCCTAAAAAACCCTGAACACTCATTCAAAAGAATATATACGCCCCGGTGTTTATTGCAGTGTTATTTACAATAGCCAAGATCTGGAAACAGCCCAAATGCCCATCAGTAGTTGAGTAGATAAGAAAGCTATGGAACATTTATACAATGGAATACTACATGCAGTGGTGAGATTCAAGTAATTTAACAACAGGTCCTTTGCCCTAATGACCATTTTGAGTATAAAAAACAATATACCAAAAGGTAGTTTATTTCATGCATTTAATACTTCAATAAGAATAATAAAATAAGTAGATAAAACTAGATTATATGAATTTTAAAATATTAATGAAAAAATATTAAATAATACCTTACAAAAAACAATAAAACTGTTATTTAAGATTATTTCCATATTGCTTCTTGATTGGCATCCTTACTTGCAATTTTTTTCACCTGTGGACAGAATGAACATTACTATAGGCACTTAGACTATGCTGTTGTGCAGATGAACATTAAAAAAGAATAAGAAATATAAATTTATGATTTCCACATTGGGTGGCTGCCTAGGCACCCAATTTAGAGAGAACCCTGATTACAAGTGTTATTTTAAAAACCAGTTAGCTCAACTCAACAAAAAATTAGGTACCGGTTCTTTCAAATTGGTGTGAACCAGCTAAATCCCACCACTGACTAGGTGGCTGTAAAAATGAAGAAAATCTTACTTCTGTGAAAGCATGAATAGGCCTAGAGATTATTATGCTAAATAAAATAAGCCAGTCAGAGAAAGACAAATAGCATATGATCTCACCTATATGTGAAATCTAATGAACAAATGAAAGTGATGAACAAAATAGAAACAGAGACATGGATACATGGAACAGACTGACAGCTGTCAGAAGGGAGGTGCGTTGGAGGACTGGGTGATAGAAGGTGAAGGGATTAAGCGGGGAAATATATGTATATATATAAAACATATACACAGACAACGGTGTAGTGATAGAGTAGAAGGGAGATGGGGGTAGGTGAAGATGAGCAAAGGGAGGGAGGATGAAGACAAAGAGACCTTGCCAGGGGCAATGGGCATATGATGCAGTGTGCAGATGATATTTTATTGAGTTGCGCACCTGAACCTATACCCCAATAAAATAAATTTTTAAAAAGAGCAAAATTTTAAAATACATTTTAAAGGCGAGCTAAGTAAATTTGTTAAGTTACAATGTCCTATAGGTTAATGTCCTACAGATCAAAATAAACTAGCCTTTGGACTTAAATTCTCTACCAAATTAACTTTGCATTTCTATAGGGAAAAAATCTACAAGTTAATATTTTATACAGTATTATCTTGAATCAATGCCAAACAGCAAATCAAACAAAGGTAAGCCTCCTAAAGAATTAACTAATCATTGAATAGATCTATAAGCACTATTCCATACTGTCATAAAACCATCCTTTGGCATTTTTTCTAAGTCTTGGATATTTTTTCTTACAATTTTCCTTGATTCCACATCACCATCAAGTGGTGGTAGGGCTATATTTTAAACAAGATAGATCTGCCTGACTAGAGTGCTTATGTTTTTCCCCATGAAAAATGTGAATGTTTGACAAATTCAAGGAGTGCCCATAGGATAAGAAGGAATAAGGATTGAGAAAAGGTTTCTAGTTTCCAAAAGCAGTAAATCACAATAATAAAGAGAGTTTGGCTTTGGAGAAAGGATAAAAAAAATCTATAGAGTAGACTTACACATAAAGTTAGTTAATTTGCTGCTGCAGCAACCAGATATCACACAAACAATAAATGAACCTGATCCCTACCTCTCACCATATACATGATCCATATACATGAATCATGTATATGGTATCATGATAATACATGATCCATATACATGGATCATGATCTTACATGTTAAAGAGAGAGTTATAAATTTTTGAAAGAAAACATAAGAGAGTATCTCCATGACTTTAAGGAAGTAAAATTTCTTAAACAGGAATTAAAAAGCATAATCATCAAATTAAAAACTGATAAATTAACATCAAAATTTAAAGTATTCATCAAAGACACCATTAGAAAAGTGAAACAGCAAGCTATAGAATGAAAAGAAAAACATTTATAATACAGATGTCTGACAAAGCATTAAAATCGATTATATTAATAAAAAGACTGGAAACCCAATCAGAACATTGGATAAAATATTTGAATAAATACTTTGCAAGAGTAGATATTTGAAATGACTAATAAGAGTTTGAAAAGGTGTTCAACATCACTGATTATCAGTAAAATACAAGTTAAAACCATGATGAACATTATCAAACATGTACCAAAATGATAAAATTAAAATAAATTTTAAAATATTTATTGACTAGCAATATCAAATAGTGGCAAGGATATAGACCAACTTTCAAATTATTGTAAAATTATACAACCACTTTGTTAAATTGTCTTTCTCTACTAATATTAAATATTTACTTACCTCAAAGTTGTGGGTTCGATCCCTGGCCAAGACACATACAAGAATCAACCAATGAATGCATAAATAAATGGAACAACAAATCTCTCCCTTTCTCTCTCTCTCTCTCATCAATCAATAATTTTTTTAACTGTAAAAAAATATTTACTTATCTTATAACATAGCAATTTTACTCCTACTTATATATCTAAGAGTAGTGGTATGTCCACCCAGAAATAATGAATTTCAAAGAATGTTCATTTCAATTTTACTTATAATAGCCTCCAACTAGAGATAACCAAAATTTCCATTAGCAGGTAAAGGACAAACAAATGGAGATATATGCATACAATGGAATACTACCAGTGATAAAGGAGAAAAAAATAGAAAGTATTGGTGAAGTCAACAAGAAGATTGATACTCATGGATATTGTTTTGAGTGAACTAATTTAGATACAGAAGAGTATGTGCAAATAAGTATGTAGTACATGATTTCATTTATATAAAATTCAACAACAAGCACAACTAAACAATGTTTATGTAAACTAGAATAGTAGTTACCTCTGGGCCACAGGGATGGGGTACTGTGGTGATATGTACTAAAAAGTTGCACCAAGGAACTTTTATAGAGTGTTAGAAATGTTCTATAGCTTGATCTGCATGGTAGTTACAGTGGTTTATGCATATGTAAAAATCATCTAACTGCATAGTTAAGATTAATGCACTATATTTAGTATGCATTATATTTAGTATGTTATCTGTTTAGAAAGATTACTTTCTCAAAGGGCCTTTGTTTTCAATTTTTGTAGAATTAAGGAAATTTTTCTTTTTTATATAAATTTTTATTAATTTTAATGGGGTGACATCAATAAATCAGGGTACATATGTTCAAAGAAAACATGTCCAGATTATCTTGTCATTCAATTATGTTGCATACCCATCACCCAAAGTCAGATTGTCCTCCATCACCCTCTATCTAGTTTTCTTTGTGCCCCTCCCCCTCCCCCTTCCCCTCTCTCTCCCTCTCCTCCTCCACCCCGTAACCACCACACTCTTGTACATGTCTCTTAGTCTTGTTTTTATGTCCCACCAATGTATGGAATCATGCAGTTTTTGTTTTTCCCTGATTTACTTATTTCACTCCATATAATGTTATCAAGATCCAATCATTTTGTTGTAAATGATCCAATGTCATCATTTCTTATGGCCAAGTAGTATTCCATAGTGTATATGTACCACTTCTTCTTTACCAGTCATCTATTGAAGGGCTTTTTGGTTGTTTCCATGTCTTGGCCACTGTGAACAATGCTGCAATGAACATGGGGCTGCATGTGTCTTTACGTATCTGGGTATATACCCCAAGAAAATTTTTCTAGATTATAAAAAGCTTAGGAATGATGAAACAGTGAGAACTAACTTCACTGAAAAATGTGATGGTAAAGAGGAGAAAATTATTAAATTAATAAAAATATCATCATGTAAAAAAGTAAGTTGTTTTTACAACTTTTCTTTTACAACTTTAGAATATGGAATGTTTTATCAGAAGAGAAGTCAGTGGAGAGGTACAGATTGAAGATGAAAGTAAGGGAAGAGAAGAAAACATTAATTTGACTATATGTAGATGTATTAGAGTCAAATAGAGAGAGTAAATAAAGAGAAGGAAGATGGAGCTAAAAAGAGAGATAATGCCTGGCCAGTCATGGTGCAGTGGATAAGTATTGACCTGGGGCGGTGTGGTCCCAGGTTCGAAAACCTGAGATCACCTGCTTGAGTGTGGGCTCATCCAGCTTGAGCACAGGCTCACCAGTTTGAGCATAGGGTCACTGGCTTGAGTATGGAATCATCAACATGATCCCATTGTCACTGGCTTGAGCCCAAAATCACTGGCTTGAGCAAGGAGTCACTGGCTCTGCTGCCCCCATTCAAGGCACTTGTGAGAAGCAATCAATGAACAACTAAAGTGCCGCAAATGCGAGTTGATGCTTCTCTGTTTCTGTCTCTCTGTGTATGTCTCTGGTTCTCTCTCTCTCTCTTGCTAAAAAAAGAGAGAGAGAGATGTAAAGTTAAGACACTAAGACACTGGGAGATAGAAGATAATTAGGCACTTTCACTGCACTGATCTTCACCTTCTTAGTAAAATAGGAAGTAAGGGACATCCATTAAAAGTCAGACAGTGGGGAAAAGATGATTGAAGGTAGAGTAGAAGGGCTTGATTAATCCAATTAGTTATTTTATTAGCTGTGAAATCCTGGACAAGTTACTTTCCCCATTTCTTCCTCTCTGTGATGGGGATTCCACTAACCTCACAGAGTTGCTATGAAGATTAAATAAGCTAATGTGTATAAAGTATCCATATAAGGCAATTAGTAAATGCTAATTCTCCTTAAAAATAGTTGTTAGAAATTACCCTCCATGAGTAGATAAAAAAAAAAATTGAATAATCTGCGGTCAGGATAAAAGATTGAGTAAAAGATAAAGAATCTAGTCCTGGGCATTTACTTAGTATTTGTAAGGCTAATGCAAATATGGTTCCATATACTTTATGTATAAATATTTAAATGTTATAAACCAAGCTAGCAAGCTATTAAATAAAATATATTTTGTCTTCTTACTTTGACAAATATAGCTTCATAATGACCTAAACTCCAGGTCTGAATTTAGAATTCTGATTCTTTGATGGTCCACACTGAATCCTGGTGATGTAGGAAGAGTCAGAGCAACTCCACCTTTTCTTCCATCTTCCAGCTCTAATCCATACTATGAGAGGTCTTCACTATGTAAGTGTGGATACTCCAGCCTGCAAATCTAAGCTTCATTCTCACCCATGGCAAACAGCAACCACTGAACCACTCTTACGCGTAAGGTTGTATACTTCAGTGGCATTGTTCTTGCCATGCAATAGCTCAAAAGCAGACTCAGACGCACTTAGGCAGGGAATCCTGGGGTCCCAAGTATCTGAAGCTTGGTACAGAAGTGGGTATGTGGACTTTGGATGTGTAGGGGAGAAAAATAATTTTCCTTCTACACTTCTGAGTTCTTACCCGAGATCTCTATAATAAAAGGCAGAACAACAAGAGAAAAGCAAGCAAGTTTATTAGCATATTTAACTCATTTATACATGGGAGATACCCAGGGAAAATGAGTAACTGAAAGAGGTGGCTTAGAACTTGCACTTATGTAGCATCTTTAACAAAGGGCAATAAATTTGTGGAGAAATGATAGGACCTCAGAAAGTCATTCCAAGGGTGGCAAACTGTGGGAAGATAAATATATGGTAGGAAAATAATGAATAAGGTTGCTGGCAGATTCCTCTTATGCCATCTCTGGGCTAAAATAATTTTGTTTCAAATAGGAGAATTTATATACTACCTCTAGGCACAAAAGGGAAGGGTCTAGAGAGGTTTTCCTATATGTACTGCTTCATAATTGTCTTCATCACAAAATACTTTTTATGTCAAAGAGACATATTTTGAGGAACCATATTCTGCTACCTTTAAACAGTAATATCTGAATAGGGCCCTGGGTGTCCTCACCTCATATGGAGTGCATCTGCAGAAGGATCAAAGTTGGTTCCAAAGCATGGATGCCAGAGCTAAGGCGAATATATAGCTAGTCACGTTTAGGTCTAGGATCATCCACACTTCCAACTTCCAGCAGTGAACACAGTAAACTCTAATACTATTGACTAGAAAGAGCAAAGGACTCAAGATCAAAATATGCTGAAGAATATAATGAAAATGAAGTAGGACCTATAAATCCTTACTAAGGGGCTGCTTGCCACTTAAAGAGTCAGCCTCTAGTTTACTTTGAGTTACTTTGATGGATTGAAAATTACCCTATGAAGAAAAATGAAATGATTTTACAAAGATTGTAACACTAAAAATGGTTTATTAATCTCAGATATATTCCTCAAATAAGAATATTTAGAAGCCAGTAGTGATCTGGTAGCCAGTTTTTGTAAGCTTTAGCTAAAGAAGAAGAAATTTCATAACCTCTTTGTCTTTTTATTTATTTTAAACCAAACAAGTTTTATTAAGATATTTATGTTTGTAGATGCATAGCTTGTCTTTGAACCCAAATGGAGTTCTTATCAGACATAAACAAAGGATTTTGCCTTTTTTAAAAAATGAATTCTTATTAATAATGAGGTACTAAATATGCTACCAAATACATTACAGAGAAGATTAATAGAGTTCTTTTAGCTACCACCTACATACTACAGGTAGACAACATCAAGAGCATGGGGAAAATAATGTGTTTTTTAGCTTAATAAATCATAATTTTCCTGGAAAAGTCTTCTTTCTCCTTCCAAAATTAGGGCATTTAATTATATGAAGTGATAACTGTGGCAATACCTTAAATATGGATTTTGAGAGAGAAAGATTAAGAGAGAGAGAGAGAAAAAAATTGAGTGAGAGTAAGAAAGGAGAAACCAAAAGAATGCAGGAAAGGGGAGCCTGCAATGTCTGTGACCTTATGCTCAAGCCAATGACCTCAGTGTTACAGACTGAGGGAGGAAGGGCTGACTGAGAAAGTTTGAAAAGTAACAAACCACAGCTGGTAAACCCTTATCAGTTCCCTGAAATAACTTGCAACACAGGCAAGAACAATGGGGTATGTAACCAGTTAAGGACAACAGTTTGAACCTCCTCTCATTCCCCCTCTCCTCTGGGAGATACAAAAGTCATTGTAGGTCTGCAAACAAGTAAGTCAGAGAAATCAGGCACTTGTCATGTGAAAGCTAAGCTGTAAAGGTATATAAAATGTAAGAAATATAACTTTGGGGAGTTCATGTTTCGGTGCTACTAACTTCATATGCTCCACCAGCTACTAATAAATCCTTCTTCCCCCACCAAGTTGTCTGGCCATTTATTATCCTGTATTTGCAGTTAATTACTGCAATGAGAGGCAAGGGAAAGGAGAGTTGGAGGAAGAAGAGAAAAAGGGAGAGGGGAGGAATTGGGCTATTAAACAAAAATTAATAATTTAAAAAGTATTTTGACTGAAGAGTAAAATGTGGGAATTGGTAACTGAAAAAATTATGTTTAGAACTTATTTCAGTTAATATCTGAATATTAAAGTAAAGGAAAACTGTGAATGTAGATAAAAGAAGCTAAGGCTCACAATAGTAGCTTGCATAGGATAGGAGTAGGACATATATGCATATTTCCAAGTTATGTAATAAACCAGGCAAGTAAAATAGAATATAAAATACTATGTGAAATAAAATCAAAGATTACATGTTATATATTACAAATTATATATTGTTATTTACATACTATAATATGTTTCTATGTTATAACAGAACCTAAAATATATGAGGAAACAGCTCACATAAAAAGACTTAAAAATAGCTTTTAAACTTGACTTGCCAAGCTTCTCTAAAAATATGGTACAATGAGATACAAATCTTCATCTACTGGACTTGCAAAGATCTAAATTTGGAATTACAATTTACCATGGAAACTCAGCAGGAAAAGACTTCCTTAAACATTGTTGACGATTAGGTAATTAGGTGTAACCCGTTTGGAAAGGCTTAGAGATCATTTGTATCAAAATTTAAAATGCACATACCTTTTGAACCAGAATTTACATTTCTAAGAAATTATCCTATAAGTATACTTGTACTTGTGCATAAAGTATGTGAAAAGCCATCCATTATAGTTTATAAAAGAAAAAAATTGTAAAAATACTAAATGTCCATGAATAAAAGGTAAGTTAAATATATTAATTTACATTCATAGCATGGAATTATTATGCACCTGTTAAAAAGAATAAGGCCAGTCTATATGTACTAATATATAATGTTTGAAATATAACTGAAATAAAAGGAACAACAGACTAGTGAGTAATAATAATAATGAGAGATTATGGCCACTTCACAATGTCAATGCTCCTCAGCCAAAGACTATTAGAAGTACCTGTAATCAAACAAGTGGAGTTTATTATTTTTTTGCTGCAAATAAAAAACTGTTAGAAAACCATGAGTTTGAGAAAAGACTTGGCATTAGTTGGGCGATTTTGAAGGGGTCCAAGCAAGTGGGGGCAACTAAAGTATTAATATTAGGTATCTTAACAAATTTTATATAGAGAGAAAACAGCCTATAGGGATAAAGCTATAATTGGTTGTAGTCTAGGTTATACCTATGGCTTTTGCAGGCATGGGTAGAGGCAGGGCTATAGTTTCCTCTGTAGTGAACTGATTATTTTCTAGAAGTTTTCTGTCTTACTAGGTTGCTCTCTTCTTTGCCCTTTATCTCAAGAGAATAGACATACACAGGGCCTTTTTCTGTCAGGGCCCATTGGCATTTCCAGGTTACCAGGTTCTCCAATACTCATTCTGGGATATGGGTGGCAGAAAGAAAACCCAGGGAACTCATCACCATGTCATCATCCTTTGGATCCTGAAGTCTTTAACTGTTCTATTTTTTCTTCTCCTAGCAGGACCTTCATATGTCTGTTTTATATATTATGCCCAGAGTTTTTAGTTGTAGTTGGAAAAAGAACATTTAGTCCATCTTCCTGGTAGTGTTAAGTCCACTGGATATACTTTTGCACTGTTTAAATTTTGTGCCATGAGTATGAATCATCCATTGAAATAAGTAAATAAAGACATAAATACATTCCTTGCTTTTTAAGAACTGATCATGTCTATGAAGAAAATAAAGAGCAACAGGCTATAGAGTAACTAAAGTATGTAAAGTTGCTTGGTTAGGGTGGTCAGAAAAGGCCTTTCTATGATACTTGAGCTGGAATCAGAAGCCAGTCTAGTAAAAAACTGAAGAGAAGCAGAGGAAGAGTAAATACAAAAGTCTTGAAGCAGAAACAAGCTTATCATAATCCAAGAACAGAGAGAATTCTAGTACCAGTGGAGCTAGTTAGTGTCATTTTACTTATTGACATAATAAAAAGAATTAAGGAACATTCATATTGGAACTACACTAGTTTATCATTTGCAGCTGTAGTTGGAATACAAAAATCAATGAAAGAATTCTTCCAGAATTGATGCATTATATGGAATTTAAAATAAAGATTATCTAGTTTATGATTACTTACAAGTTTCTGCAACATATTCATTTTATGTTAATAAAATTCATTCTAATATGTATATACATATGTATAAATGTATGTGGATATGTGGAACTTCGAAGAAAAATGAAGACAAGGAATAAATTTAATAGTTATTAGTATTTAAACAGTAGTTAAAAATCATATAACTAGGTAAAATCAACTAGAAAAAAGTATGCACACTAAAAAAATAAAGTTCAAGACCAACTCCTGGGCATGTGATATGGAATGGCCAACATAGAGAGAAAACCAGGAGAAAATGTGCTGGAAACCAAATAGGAGGAGGTGGTCAACTCAGTTGGACTTGGCAAAGTTGGTCACTTCAACAAGAGCACATTTATTGGAATGGTGGTGTTGGAAGCCAGATGTTTTACTTTTAAATGGTTGTAACATTTCTATTGTCAATCAAAATTTATGCAAAATGTATTTTGAATTTTTTTTTAATTATGAGAACTATAAAGTAAAAAAACTACTTAAACTCATAGGTTTACATGATAATTGGAGAAAGAACTTCTTCCTTTTAGCCTGACTCCATTGTGAATCCATCCTTCCTACTTTCCCTTCTCCCTATTTATTATTTATAACAAAGGTTGCATTTACGCCCTAATGACCTGATTTAGCTCAAAGATGTATTGTGTTCAGCTGCAAAGTGTTGGCTTACACAGAATTTCTAAAATTTTAAAACTTGAAACGAGCCCCTATTTCTTAGGGGTTTATATTGCTAGACTGTCCATCCTGCTTGCCCTTCCTCTCCCCATCATCACTAAAAATCTTTCTACAAGACCATTCTGTTTCTTACACATTTCTTGATGTATTTACAAATGAGATGATGAAATTGTTGAGGATGGATGAATACTCAGAGGTTGATTATACTATTCTTTCCATATTTGTACATAATTGAAATTTTCCAGAATAAAAAGAACTTTCAAATGGGGGAGGGTAACTAAGATTGTTTTTACCACCATGGCACTTACACACAATTTGAAAAGACATCATATTTAAGAAGCTAAAACTTAGAGGGTGAGGGGAGAAGAGTGTATTGGCAGAGGGAGAAATGGAACATGGGTATTTAAAGCTATACCATGTTGATAGATTGTCAGATTGCAGTGTGGTTCAAGCATAAGAGGAATAAAAATCCTTGGAGTACTTATTTCTGTGTGCTACCTTATAGGTGTTTTGTCATTTATCTGATACATTCTGTAAGATCAATATCATAGGCTAAAAAAAAAACAACAACAAAAACTGATGCTAGGAAAAGTTAAGTTATTTGTCTTGGATCACAAAGCTGGTAACTGGTACTTTTTGGCAGAGGAATCACTCTGAAAAAGCTGGAGTATAGTGGGCTCAAGAGATGAGCAGAGACCACCTACTAACTAAATAAGACCTACAGAGATACATTTAAAATGTTTGATTTTGTTACTAACATTTAAAAACCAGGAACAAGCCTGGGCCAGTTAGCTTAGTCAGTTAAAGCATAGTCCCAAAACTCCAAAATTGTGGGTTAGATCCCAGGTCGAGACACATACAGGAAATGACCAATGAATGCACAACTGAGTGGAACAGTGAAGAAATGTTTCTCTCTCTCTCTCTCTCTCTCTCTCCTTTCCTCTCTCTGTTTCTCTAAAATCAATTTAAAAAATAAAAACCAGAAACAAAGAATAAAGACTTTTGATTTACAGCTACTCTTAAACAACCCAAGGTTTAGTATTACAAATAATTGTACCCATTCATAGCCAAGGCATTGCTGCCCCCTTTCTGTGGAACTTGAGCTCTCCTTTCTGCCGGAGTCCCCTTCACTCATTATTTTATTGCAAATGCACTGCTCACTTTGTGCAACCTGGAGTGTTATGACACACTAGTGTGGGTCTGGTCAGTAAGAAAGAAAGGAATAGGGTCTTAGAAATTCAACATGGTTTGTCCATTACATGTTGAGAATTATAGTCCAAACCACCACTCTACCGCAATTAATCTCATAGCCTAGGCCTATTGTGATGTCTCTTGCAGAGTTTTCTTGTGTTATAAATGCTAAGTGCCATATGAATGAGTGGTGATAATAAATGCTTGAGAATTCAGAGGAGGGCATAATTATTTCAGCAATAATTAAGACAAAAAAACTTTAAAAGTTGGTTTGAAATTTTTTTTAAAAAAGTGAATGCATTCCAGATGGGAGGGAAATCAATGGTCAAAACACAAATTTAGGAAAGTGTAAATATGTGCAGGGAGTGGGAAAATATACTGGTATATTTGAAGCTGAGGCACCTTTATTCAAATAACCCAGGATTGAATAGAATCACAGAAATGTTAAAAGTAGAAATGAATTTATGGTTCATCTATATTTGAAACCTTCTTTTCATAGATGACAACAAAGGCTTTGAGAGGTTAGGTGATTTGCTTCATGTCACACAGCTAGTTGGTGAAGGAATTGAGATTAGATCTGCTTTCTATTATTCCCCCATATTTCCCTTCAATGTGAGTCATTTACATTATAAGCAAGAGGAAAAAATTATGAGCTGTTGCTGAGTTCTTGATATATTATTTTTAATGACATCAAATATTAGTTACCCTTTTCTTTCATCACTCACTTCCATGTCACATTCCTTAGTAGGAACTAAACCATGAAACTATGAAACTTCTGGGGGAATCTGACAAGCAGAGAGAAGGTTAGGGTAGTTGATGTATCATACCACTTTCTGTCATTATATCATTACATTTGACCTTGCTCAGAGGTAATCTGCTCAGCTTCTAAATTCTACATGGCTGCCATCTCAGTAAGGGGAAGAAACTACATGATGAATTAACAGCCCTCTAAAATAGATATAAATAGAGAAAACATATTCTGGCATGCAACCCTCCTTCTCAGCCTTTATAATAATAAGGATCAGAAACTAAACATAATAGTCAGTCTCAATCTTGCCTAAGAAAGATTGTCTGTAACTTTTACTCCGCAATTATAATGCCTGGCTTTCATCTTGGAATTTGGGACTGGCAATATAACATCATTTTGAGATCACAGGCTTTGGATTTGAATCCAGGCTCTAGCATTTGCCAGCTAAGTGGTATGGACAATTTATTTAACCTTCACAAGCCTTGGTTTCTACATATAAACAATGGTGATAGGAACAGTTCCTACCATCTTTACTGGGTGGTTGTGAGAATTAAGTACCTTAGTTTCTATGTCTCAGAGAAAAATCTGAGACATAGATTTGGGTTCAAGTAGTTTACTTGGGAGAAGTACCAATACAACATGGTGAGGGTGTAATGAAGTGACCCAGAGAAGGGATGCTGCTGGGGATCCACCGTGACAGGCTAGCATAGCTTTCCCTATCCCCATTTCTCATCTTTTGGGGGTGCTCCATGGGGATTGATTTTCAGACACTCTGGCTTACTTGGGCACACCGGTCAAGCACACTTCAGGATCAAAAAAGCGCTTACCAGAAAGGTTCAGGGCTTTAAGTAAGATGCTTTCAGTTTCCCCAGGAACTGTCCACCAAGACTACAGGTGACATCTGGAGGAGGCTGAGGGGTTAAGGGCAGGGCATTAACAGCATCTTCAGTAGTGAGATCATGTGTTTGTCATAGGAACATCTGGAACATAGTTTGCACTAACAACTGATATAGCTAATCAAAGTAAAAAGTACTAAGCACTGACATGGCAAAGGGAAAGTCTTCCCAGTTAAAAAGAGGAAACATTATTACCAAGATGAGTTGAATGGACTCAAACCAGAAACCTGGAAATCAGCCCTCACATCTTCTTACTACCTTCTTCCTCCCATTCCCTCAATTTGATCACCTTTTTCAGTTATCACCTTCCCTTCAATTTAATCACATTAACACTTCTCCCTCCTCTCCTCCATCTCTTTTAAACAGACATTTCACATTTCTTTCTTGGATTATCATATCAACCTTCTAACCGACTTTCCTGTCGTTTTCCCTTTCTTGCCTCACTCTGACCCCCACTCAACCCATTCATTCAGTACTGTCAGAATGTTTTTTCTAAAACCCATCTCTGACATAGTACCCTCCATTTCACAACTTTAGATAAATCAATGATTCACCACTTATTTCTGGGTGAAATTAAAACTCTTTAGCCTAGGATACAAGATTTCATAATCGAGTCTTGCTAGCCTCTCCGGTCCCATTTCCCTGTGCTTCACTCTCAACTCCTAAATTTTAGATATAAGAAACCTTCCTTGATGCCTCGTAAGTGCCACGCTTGTAATCATTCAATGCCACTTTTCATTTTCTTCCCAGCTTTTCTTCATTTAGAAAACTATTGGGTTTTATTCAAGAATTCTATTTGGTAACACCTTTATGAAAAACTATCCCTGATATTTACCTTTCCCTCTGGTCTGGATCACTGATCAAATAGCATTTTTGTGTACCTCTTAAAATTTACCACTTTTATTATAAATGTCTGTTTACTTTCAGTTTTACTAATTAGATGAGTATTTTTTATTATTTATTCATTTATTATTAATTAATTAATTAATTATTAATGTTAATGGGGTGACATTAATAAATCAGGGTACATATATTCAAAGAAAACATGTCCAGGTTATCTTGTCATTCAATTACGTTGCATACCCATCGCCCAGAGTCAGATTGTCCTTCGTCACCATCTAGTTTTCTTTGTGCCCCTCCCCCTCCCCCTCTCCCTCTCCCTCCTTCCCTCCCACGTCCTCCCTCTCCCCACCCCTGGTAACCACCACACTCTTGTCCATGTCTCTTAGTCTCATTTTTATGTCCCACCAATGTATGAAATCATGCAGTTCTTGGTTTTTTCTGATTTACTTATTTCACTCCGTATAATGTTATCAAGTTCCCACCATTTTGTTGTAAATGATCCAATGTCATCATTTCTTATGGCTGAGTAGTATTCCATAGTGTATATGTGCCACATCTTCTTTATCCAGTCATCTATTGACGGGCTTTTTGGTTGTTTCCATGTCTTGGCCACTGTGAACAATGCTGTAATGAACATGGGGCTGCATGTGTCTTTACATATCAATGTTTCTGAGTTTTGGGGGGTATATACCCAGTAGAGGGATTGCTGGGTCATAAAGTAGTTCTATTTTCAGTTTTTTGAGGAACCACCATACTTTCTTCCATAATGGTTGTACTACTTGACATTCCCACCAACAGTGAATGAGAGTTTCTTTTTCTCCACAACCTCTCCAACACTTGCTATTACCTGTCTTGTTGGTAATAGCTAATTTAACAGGTGTGAAGTGGTATCTCATTGTAGTTTTGATTTGCATTTCTCTAATAACTAATGAAGATGAGCATCTTTTCATATATCTGTTGGCCATTTGTATTTCTTCCCAGGAGAAGTGTCTGTTCATGTCCTAGATTAGTATTTTTTATTATCAGATCCTGAGTGTTTGTATTTCTAACAAGAACCCAAGGTAATTTTTATTCCCACTAAAGTAAAAAAATCATTTTATACTCTAAGACCTTCCTAAAGAGAAAAACCTTTATTTCTCTGTAATTTTAGTGCCTAACATAGTACGTAGCATGTAATTGATACTCCATAAGTAATTCTTTTTAAAAAAAATTTAATTAGCCTGACCAGGTGGTGGCGCAGTGGATAGAGTGTCGGACTGGGATACGGAGGACCTAGGTTCGAAACCCCGAGGTCACCAGCTTGAGCGCGGGCTCATCTGGCTTGAGCAAAAAGCTCACCAGCTTGGACTCAAGGTTGCTGGCTCGAGCAGGGTGTTACTTGGTCTGCTGAGGACTCGTGGTCAAGGCACATGTGGGGGGGCAATCAATGAACAACTAGGGTGTCGCAAGGAAAAACTGATGACTGATGCTTCTCGTCTCTCTACATTCCTGTCTGTATGTCCCTATCTATCCCTCTCTTTGACTCTCTCTCTCTGTATCTGAAAAAAAAAAGGCAATAAAAGAAAGAAAAAGTAGACACAGTACTTCATTTAAAAATTTTTTAATTAATTTTAATTTATTGTGTTAACATGGATTCAAGTGTCTCACTCAATATAACTCCCTCACCCCCATCCTGTTGTCCCCATTACCCCCCCTTTGCCTCCCTTCCTCTAACTCCCTCCCCTCTTCCCTTTCAGATTTGTTGTCCTGTTATCTGTATTTGTGTGTTATGTATATATAATTTCACTAATCCCTTCACCTTCTCTGATGCCATCCCCTTATACCCCTTCCCTCTGACAGCTGTCCCTCTGCTCCCTGTGACCCCGCCTCAGCCTCTATTCTGTTCCTCAGTTCACTTTGTTCATTCGATTCCACACTGCCTGACCAGGCGGTGGCGCAGTGGATAGAGTGTTGGACTTGGATGCGGAGATTCCACATATATGTGGGATCACATGATACTTGTCTTTCTCTGCCTGGTTTATGTCACTTAGCATAATAATCTCTAGGTCCATCCATGCCATCACAAAAGGTAAGATTTTCTTCTTTTTCATGGCCATGTAGTATTTCATTGCATTTATGTATCACAGCTTTTTAACCCACTTGTCCACTGATGGACACTTGGGCTGTTTCCAAATCTTGGCTATTGTAAGCAATGCTGCAATAAACATGGGGGTGCATATCTTCTTTTGAATCAGTGATTTGGTATTCTTAGGTTACAGTCCTAAAAGTGGGATAGATGGGGCAAAAGATAGTTCCATTTTTCATTTTTTTGAGGAATCTCCATACTGTTTTCCACAGTGGCTGCACCAGTTTGCATTCCCATTAGCAGTGCAGGAGCGTTCCCTTTTCTCCACACCCTCGCCAGCACTTACTGTGTATTGATTTCTTAATGAGCACCATTCTGACACGTATGAGGTGGTATCTCATTGTGGTTTTAATTTGCATTTCTCTGATGATTATTGATGTTGAACATTTTTTCATGTGCCTGTTGGCCATCTGTATGTGCTCTTTGGAGAAGTGTCTATTCAGTTTTTTGCCTATTTTTTAATAGGATTGTTTATCTTCCTGGTGTTGAGTTTCAGAAGTTCTTTATAAATTTTGGTTATTAACCCCTTATCAGGCATATTGGCAAATATGTTCTTCCATTGTGTGGGTTGTCTTTTTATTTTGTTCATGGTATCTTTTGCTGGGCAAAAGCTTTTTAGTTTGATATAGTCCCATTTGTTTATTTTGTCCTTTATTTTACTTGCCTGTGGAGATATATCAGCAAAAATATTGCTATAAGAGATATTAGTTTACTGCCTATATTTTCTTCCAAGATGTTTATGGTTTCAAGACTTACATTTAAGTCTTTTATCCATTTTGAGTTGATTTCAGGAAGTGTGATACCTCTCACTTTATTCTTCATTTTCAAGATTGCTGATGCTATTCATATTCTTTTTTGGTTCCGTGTAAATTTTTGGAATATGTGTTCTATATCTTTGAAGTATGCCATTGGTATTTTAATAGGAATTGCACTGAATCTATAGATTGTTTCTGGTAATATAGACATTTTAATGATGTTTATTCTTTCTAGCCTTGTTTTTATCTTCCTTGATTTCTTTTTTCAATGTCTTATAATTTTCCGAGTAAGAGTTTTTTACCTTCTTGGTTAAATTTACTACATTGTACTTTTTTGTTGTTGTTACAATTGTGAAGGGGATTATTTCTTTAATTTCTCTCAGACAGTTTATTTTGGTGTATAAAAATGCCACTGATTTCTGAATATTAATTTAATATTGTGCCACATTGCCAAATTCATTTTTCAGGTCTAGTAGTTTTTTGACTAACATTTTTGGGTTTTCTATATACAGTATCATGTCATCAGCAAATAATGATAGTTTTACTTCTTTTCCAATTTGGTTTCCTTTTATTACTTCTTCTTGACTGATTGCTGTGGCTAGGACTTCCAGAACTATGTTGAATAAAATTGGTGAAAGGGGGCACCCCTGCCTTGTTTATGATTTCAAGGGGATTGTTTTCATTTTAGTCCACTGAGTATGATGTTGGACATGGGTTTGTCATAGATGGCCTTTATTATGTTGAGGTATGTTCCCTGTATTCCCAGTTTGCTGAGAGTTTTGATCATAAATGAGTGCTGAATTTCATCAAATGCTTTTTCTGCATCTATTGATATAATCATGTCATTTTTATCCTTCCTTTTTTTTATGTGATGAATCACATTGATCGATTTGCGGATATTGTACTGGCCTTTCCTTCCCGGAAGAAATCCCACTTGATCATGATATATGACTTTTCTTTAATTAATTTTAATGGGATGACATTGATAAATCAGGATACATATGTTCAGAAAAAACATCTCCAGGTTATTTTGACATTTGATTATGTTGCATACCCATCACCTAAAGTCAAATTGTCCTCCGTCATCTTCTATCTGGTTTATTTTGGCCCCTCCCCTCCCTGCACCCCCTTCCTCTCCTCCCTTCCTCCCCGCCGTAACCATCCCATTCTTGTCCGTGTCTCTGAGTCTCATTTTTGTGTCCCACCTATGTATGGAATCATATAGTTCTTAGTTTTTTCTGATTTACTTATTTCATTCAGTATAATGTTATCAAGATCCATCCATGTTGTAGTAAATGATCCTATGTCATCATTTCTTATGGCTGAGTAGTATTTTATAGTATATATATACTACATCATCTTTATCCAATCATCTATTGAATGGCTTTTTGGTTGTTTCCATGTCTTGCCCACTGTGAACAATGCTGCAGTGAACATGGGGCTGCAAGTTTCTTTATGTACCAATGTTTTTCAGTTTTGGGGGTATATACCCAGTAGAGGGATTGCTGGGTCATAAGATAGTTCTATTTTCACTTTTTTGAGGAACCACCATACTTCCTTCCATAATAATTGTACTACTTTAAATTCCCACCAACAGTGGATGAGGGTTCCTTTTTCGCCACAGCCTCTCCAATATTTGGGTTTTTTTGTTTGTTTATTTTTCAGCTTAGTATTTTTTTTAAAAATAAATTTTTATTAAATGACAATGGGGTGACATCAATAAATCAGGGTACATATATTCAAAGAAAACATGCCCAGGTTATCTTGTCATTCAATTATGTTGCATACCCATCACCCAAAGTCAGATTGTCCTCCGACACCCTCTATCTAGTTTTCTTTGTGCCCCTCCCCCTCCCTCTCCCCCTTCCCCTCTCCCTCCTTCGCTCCCACGCCCCCCTCCCCTCACCCCTGGTAAACACCACACTCTTGTCCATGTCTCTTAGTCTCGATTTTATGTCCTACCAATGTATGGAATCATGCAGTTCTTGGTTTTTTCTGATTTACTTATTTCACTCCATAAAATGTTATCAAGATCCCACCATTTTGTTGTAAATGATCCAATGTCATCATTTCTTATGGCTGGGTAGTATTCCATAGTGTATATGTGCCACATCTTCTTTATCCAGTCTTCTATTGAAGGGCTTTTTGGTTGTTTCCATGTCTTGGCCACTGTGAACACTGCTGTAATGAACATGGGGCTACATGTGTCTTTACGTATTAATGTTTCTGAATTTTGGGGGGTATATACCCAGTAGAGGGATTGTTGGGTCATAAAGTAGTTCTATTTTCAGTTTTTTGAGGAACCACCATACTTTCTTCCATAATGGTTGTCCTATTTTACATTCCCACCAACAGTGAATGAGGGTTCCTTTTTCTCCTCAGCCTCTCCAACATTTGCTATTACCTGTCTTGTTGATAATGGCCAATCTAACAGGTGTGAGGTGGTATCTCATTACAGTTTTGATTTGGATTTTTCTAATAACTAATGAAGATGAGCATCTTTTCATATATCTGTTGGTGATTTGTATTTCTTCATGGGAGCAGTGTCTGTCCATGTCCTTTTCCCATTCTTTTATTGGTGTGTCTGTTTGTTTGTTGTTGTTTTATGAGTTCTTTGTATACTTTGGATATTAGGCCCTTATCTGAGCTGTTGTTTGAAAATATCATTTCCATTTAGTTGACTGTCTTGTACATTTTGTTATCAGTTTCTCTTGCTGAGCAAAAACTTTTTAGTCTGATATATTCCCATTCATTTATCTTTGCCTTCACTTCTCTTGCCTTTGGAGTCAAATTCATAAAATGCTCTTTAAAACCCAGGTCCATGAGTTTAGTACCTATGTCTTCTTCTATGTACTTTATTGTTTCAGGTCTTATGTTTAGATCTTTGATCCATTTTGAGTCAATTTTAGTACAAGGGGACAAACTGTAGTCCAGTTTCATTCTTTTGCATGTGGCTTTTCAGTTTTCCCAGCACCATTTGTTGAAGGGGCTTTCTTTTCTCCATTGTGTGTTGTTGGCCCCTTTATCGAAAATTATTTGACCATATATATGTGGTTTTATTTCTGGGCTTTCTATTCTGTTCCATTGGTCTCAGTTTCTATTTTTCTGCCAATACCATGCTGTTTTGATTGTCGTGGCTCTATAATATAGTTTAAAGTCAGATATTGTAATGCCCCCAGCTTCATTCTTTTTTCTTAGGATTGCTTTGGCTATTTGGGGTTTTTTATAGTTCCATATAAATCTAATGATTTTTTGTTCCATTTCTTTAAAAAAAGAATTTTGATGGGAATTGCATTAAATTTATAAATTGCTTTGGGTAAAATGGTCATCTTGATTATATTTTTTCTTCCTATCCAAGAACAAGGAATATTTTTCCATCTCATTGTATCTTTTTCAATTTCCTTTAACAATGCTTTGTAGTTTTCATTATATAGGTCCTTTACATTCTTTGATATGTTTATTCCTAGGTATTTTATTTTTTTTGTTGCAATCATGAAGAGGATTATTTTTTTGAGTTTGTTTTCTAATATTTCATTGTTGGCATAAAGAAAGGCTATGGACTTTTGTATGTTAATTTTGTATCCTCTGACCTTACTGTATTGGTTTATTGTTTCTAGTAATCTTTTTGTGGAGTCTTTGGGGTTTTCGATGTATAGGATCATATCATCTGCAAATAGTGATACCTTTACTTCTTCTTTACTGATATGGATGCCTTTTATTTCTTTCTCTTGTCTGATTGCTCTGCCCAGAACTTCTAGCACCACGTTAAATAAGAGTGGAGAGAGTGGACAACCCTGTCTTGTTGCTGATTTAAGGTCAAAAGTCCTCAGTTTTATGCCATTTGATATGATGTTGGCTGATGGTTTATCATATATAGCCTTTATTATGTTGAGATATTTTCCTTCTATACCCATTTTGTTGAGAGTCTTAAACATAAAATTGTGTTGTATTTTATCAAATACCTTTTCTGCATCTATTGATAAGATCATGTGGTTTTTGTTCTTTGTTTTGTTGATATGGTGTATTACGTTAACCATTTTAGGTATGTTGAACCATCCTTGAGATTCTGGGATGAACCCCACTTGATCATGATATATTATTTTTTAAATATATTGTTGTATTCGATTTGCCAGTATTTTGTTTAGTATTTTAGCATATGTATTCATTAGAGATATTGGTCTGCAGTTTTTTTTTTTCTGCCATCCTTGCCTGGTTTTGGTATGAGGGTTATGTTGGCCTCATAAAATGTGTTTGAAAGTATTGCTTCTTCTTCAATTTTTGGGGAAACTTTGAGTAGAATAGGAACTAAATGTTCTTTGAATGTTTCATAGAATTCACTAGTCCATCTGGGCCTGGACTTTTATTTTGGGCGAGTTTTTTAATAATTTTTTCTATTTCCTCCCTGCTAATTGGTCTGTTTAGGCTTTCTGCTTTTTCATGACTCAGTCTAGGAAGGTTGTATTGTTCTAGGAATTTATCCATTTCTTCTAGATTTTTGAATTTGGTAGCATATATTTTTTTGTAGTATTCTACAATAATTCTTTTTTTTTAATTTTTTTTATTTATTTATTCAATTTTAGAGAGGAGAGGGAGAGACAGAGAAAGAGAGAGAGAGAGAGAGGAGAGACAGAGAGAGAGAAGGGGGGAGGAGCAGGAAGCATCAACTCCCACATGAGCCTTGACCAGGCAAGCCCAGGGTTTCGACCTGGCGACCTCAGCATTTCCAGGTCAACACTTTATCCACTGCGCCACCACAGGTCAGGCCTACAATAATTCTTTTTATATCTATGATGTCTGTGGTGATTTCTCCTCTTTCATTTTGGATTTTGTTTATATGAGTCCTTTCTCTTTTTTCCTTGGTGAGTCTTGCCAAGGGTTTGTAAATTTTGTTGATCTTTTCAAAGAACCAGCTCCTTGTTCTATTAATTTTTTCTATAGCTTTCCTGTTCTCTATTTCATGTATGTCTGCTCTGATTTTTATTATCTCCTTTCTTCGGCTGGTTTTGGGTTGTCTTTGTTCTTTTTCTAGTTCCTTAAGGTGTGAAGTTAAGTGGTTCAATTGGGCTCTCTCCTGTTTGTTCATATATGCCTGAAGTGATATGAACTTCCCTCTTATTACTGCTTTTGCTGCATCCCAGAGATTCTGATATGTGGTATTGTCATTTTCATTTGTCTGTATATATATTTTGATCTCTGTGCTTATTTCTTCTTTGACCCATTCATTTTTTAAAAGTATGTTGTTTAGTTTCCACATTTTTGTGGGATTTTTTTCCTCTTTTTTGCAGTTGAATTCTCGTTTCCAGGTTTTATGATCAGAAAATATGCTTGATACAATTTCAATTTTTCTGAATTTGCTGATGTTAATTTTGTGGCTCAACATAAGGTCAATTCTTGAGAATGTTTCGTGTACACTAGAGAAAAATGTATACTCTGTTGCTTTGGGATGAAGTGTCCTATAGATGTCTATCATATCCAGGTGCTCTAGTGTTTCATTTAAGGCCAATATATCTTTATTGATTCTCTGTTTGGATGACTGATCTAGAGCCATGAGTCGTGTATTGAGGTCTCCAAGTATGATTGTATTTTTGTCAGTTTTTGTTTTAAGGTCAATAAGTAGCTGTCTTGTATATTTTGGTGCTCCCTGGTTTGGTGCATATATATTAAGAATTGGTATGTCTTCTTGATTGAGTGTCCCCTTAATCATTATGAAATGACAATTTTTGTCTCTAAGTACTTTTTCTGTCTTGTAGTCAGCATAATTAGATATGAGTATTGCTATGCCTGCTTTTTTTGGATGTTATTTGCTTGGAGTATTGTTTTCCAGCCTTTCACTCTGAATTTGTTTTTAACCTTTTGCTTAGATAAGTTTCTTGTAGGCAGCATAGAGTTGGATTTTCTTTTTTAATCCATTCTGCTACTCTGTGTCTTTTTATTGGTGAGTTTAATCCGTTTACATTTAGTGTAATTATTGACACTTGTGGGTTCCCTATTGCCATTTTATAAATTGCTTTCTGATAGGTTAGTATCTTGTTTGATTCTTCTCTTTTGTTTTTCTATCATTTGTTTTTGTTTGTTTGTATTCCATACTTCTTTCTTCTGTTGCTATCTTTTTTAAGTCATGTGCTTCTGTGGTCGTTTTTTCAAGGGTCGTTACAATTAAATAATGAAAAGGGTACCTATCTGTGAATGTTTTTATTTCTCCTTCATATTTGAAGGACAGCTTTAATGGGTATAGTATTTGTGGCTGAAAGTTCCTCTCTTTCAGGACTTTAAATATTGGGTTCCACTCTCTTTTAGCTTGTAGAGTTTCTGCTGAGAAATCTGATGATAATCTAACGGGCCTTCCTTTATAAGTTGTATTCTTCTTTTCCCTGGCTACCTTGAGAATTTTTTTTTTTTTTTTGTCTTTGGTTTGTGCCAATTTCATTATGATGTGCCTTGGAGTAGGTTTGTTGTGGTTAAGAAAACTCGGTGTTCTTTTTGCTTCTTGAATTTGAGGCTTTAGTTCTTTCCACAGGCTTGGAAAGTTCTCATCTATTATTTGTTTGAATATTTTTTTTATTCAATTTTCTGTCTCTTCTTTCTCTGATATACCTATTATTCTTATGTTATTCTTTTTGATGGAGTCAGACAATTCCTGTAGGGCTTACTCATTTTTTTTTAATTTTTGAGTCTCTTTTTCTTTCTTTCTGTTGTGCCTGAAGTTGCTTGTCTTTTATTTCACTAATCCTACCTTCTATCTGGCCTGTTCTATTAGCTAAACTTGTTACCTCATTTTTCAGCTTGTGAATTGAGTTTTTCATCTGTTTGATTTGTTTTTATAGTTTCAATTTCCTTGGTAATATATTTTTTGTGTTCATTGAATTATTTTCTGAGCTTCCTAAATTGCCTTTCTGTGTTTTCTTGTATATCTCTGAGTATTTTTAACATTTCTATTTTAAATTCTCTGTCATTTAGCTCCCAGATTTCCAATATATTAAATTTTTTCTCCATAGATTTTTCCACATCTATCTGTGCTACTTCTCTATCTTTTGTATCCATGATATTCGATTTCCTTTTTCTTAATGGCATCTCAGGGTGGTCTTGTTGACAGCACTAATGAGAATTAATACAGAATAAAAAGTAAAAAAAAAAGTAAAAGAAATGGAAAAATATTTGGAAAAAAAAACAATAATAATTTATTATTTCCCCTCTTTTTCTTTCTTCTCTTCTCCTCCTCTCCCGTCCTCCTTAGGAAAATATTGTGATAAACTGTGAATTATATTATACTAAATAAAACAAAAACTGCCTATAATGAAGGGCCTGAGTTGGGGGGAAGTGTTCAAGGGGCAAAAAAGGAAGTAGGGACCCACAAAATGCAAAAAAGAAAAAAATTTGCGTCAAGTATAAAATGATTTGCTTGTAAATGATGGTTGACTAAGAGATATAATGAGAGGTATAAGAGGGAAACAGGAAAAAGGAAAAAAAAATAACTATTGTATTAAGTGGAGCAAAAACTAAATAGAATGGAGATCCTGGGTTGGGAGGAATGCTAATGAGTTAAAAAGCGAGGTAAAAAGCACCCAAAATACCACAAAAAAAAACATGAGTCCCAAATTAATTTCTTTGTGATTGAGGATTGAATGAGAGGAAAAGTTAAAGGAGAAAAGAAGAAACTAATAGAGAGGGAGAAATAGGAAAAAAGAAAAATAAGAAAAAGAGAGAGAGCGAGAGAGTTAAGGGTTTTGGAGTTTAACCCTCATGGAGAGTAAGGAAGAAGAAAAGAAATAAAATATAACACTTATGGGTAGTGCAGTTCATGAAGAGGAAAGAATAAGATGGGCAGAGAATAAAAGGACCAAGGTGAGGGAAATAGAAACAACAATAATAAAGGCAAGAATATGAAAAAAAAACAAAAAAATAGTGGAACAAGTTATAAAGTCTGTGGATTTTTTTTTATTTTGAGTGGTTAACTTCTTCTTTCTTTTTCATTCCTCTCCCTCTTCCTGGTTGGTGATTCTGTACCCCAGGCTCTGCCCCTGTGACATGCTTAGGTAGAGATTTGCAGTTGATGAGACTCTATGGCGATGTCATATATTAAGCTTCAGTCTCGTTGGTAGTCAAAGCTTGTTATCGTTTGCAGGCTCCAACAATGAGAGAGTCCGTTTTCCTGGAGCCTCTCTCCTAGTCTCTCCTTCCTGAATTAGCAACCTGATGATCCAGCTATGAGGCTGCCGCTGCCTCTGCCTGAGGAGTAAGAGGCTCAAAGAGCTGGCAAATCTCCACTCTATCCCCACTCAATGCAGGGCTCTGGGTAAGGCTCTGGCAGTCAGAGCTGCCAGCGTAATCAGGCGGGGCTGGGAGCCAATTGCTCTCAAGGTGACTTTTATGAGCCACCAGGCCTGTTCAGCAGGCCTAGCACTCTGTGGGACCACTGACCCCAAGCTTTCCACACTTTGTAGCCTGTTTTGGCTGGGAGAAGATGCCCTAGTCACTGCCTGCAGTACAGGAGGTCTTAACATCTGCCATGTCCCTCTTTATAGCGTATATCCCTGAGTATAAAAGCTCTGCCAATTAGAAGTTGCCCCCACCCCTTTAGCAAGAGGCACTAAAAAATATCACTCCTCTTGTCTTAGATTGCTGGACTGAGAGAGATCTTGTCAATTAGGGCCACGTAGGTCAGTTGGGAGGTGAGCAGACTGTGGGTTAAGCTATTTTCAGCGATTGGATCCACCTATCTGCTCCAGAAAGGACTGCAAGCTGTCCACGCACCCCTCCCCTGACGCTTGATTGTTAGCTTGAATGGCTCGGTGAGGCACCCCGCCCATCCAGAGAAGCTCGGGCGTAGGGAAGTTCACTTTGGCGCACTCCCCCCGTGCTGCTGGCAGTTGCTGCTCATGGCGCAGGTGGTTGCTTGTGGCACGCTGGCATTTGCTGGCGTGGGCTGATTCACCACAGGCACAGTCTTTCCTCGGCTTCAATGAATGTCCGGACCACAGCCTAGCTTCCTCCACACCCTTAGCCTCCCCGACTCTCAGTTCTAAGTGAAAGCGGCCTTTGCTCAGGTTAGTGAGGAAGGCAGAGTGTTCCTTTGTCCGACTTATTTCCTTCAGGGTTGATTATATATTTAGTCAATTTTTCGCTCGATCCTACCTTCGCCTTCGGTGTGTAGAACTCCCGGACATTTTAAGGATAGATTTTTCTGTCTCTGTTTGATGAACTTGTTGAAATTTTGGGGAGATTTGTCGGTCGTGCTCCTCATGGTGCCATATCTTTGATGTCACCACTCCAACATTTGTTATTACCTGTCTTGTTGATAATAGCAAATCTAACAGGTGTGAGATGGTATCTCATTATAGTTTTGATTTGCATTTCTCTAATAGCTAATGAAGATGAGCATCTTTCCATATATCTGTTGCCCACTTGTATTTCTTCCTGGGTGAAGTGTCTGTTCATATCCTCTTTCTATTTTTTTAATGGGTTATTTGTTTGTTGTTGAGTTTTATGACTTCCTTGTATATTTTGAATATTAGGCCCTTATCTGAGCTGTTGTTTGAAAATATTATCTCCCATTTAGTTGGCTGTGTGTTTGTTTTGTTGTCAGTTTCTCTTGCTGTGTAAAAGCTTCTTAGTCCAATGTAGTCCCATTCATTTATCTTTGCCTTCACTTCCCTTGCCTTTGGAGTCAAATTCAAAGTACTCTTTATGACCAAGGTCCATGAGTTTAGTACCTATGTTTTCTTCTATGTAATTTATTGTTTCAGGTCTTATATTTAGGTCTTTAATCCATTTTGAATTAATTTTAGTACAAGAAGACAAGCTGTAGTCGAGCTTCATTCTTTTGCATGTGCCTTTTCAGTTTTCCCAGCACCATTTGTTGAAGAGGCTTTCTTTTCTCCATTGTGTGTTGTTGGCTCATTTATCAAAAATTATTTGACCATATATATGTGGTTTTATTTCTGGGTTTTCTATTCTGTTCCATTGGTCTGAGTATCTATTATTCTGTCAATACCATACTGTTTTGATTGTTGTGGCTCTATAATATAATTTGAAGTCAGGTTTTGTAATGCCCCCAGCTTCGTTCTTTTTCCTTAGGATTGCTTTGGCTATTTGGGGGTTTTTATAGTTCCATATAAACCTGATGATTTTTTATTCCACTTCTTTAAAAAATGTCATTGGAATTTTGATGCGAATTGCATTAAATTTGTATATCACTTTGGGAAATATAGTCATGACTATATTTATTTTTCCTATCCAGGAACAAGGAATATTTTTCCATTTCATTGTATCTTTTTTGATTTCCCTTAACAATGCTTTGTAGTTTTCATTTTATAGGTCCTTTACATTCTTTGTTATGTTTATTCCTAGGTACTTTATTTTTTGTGGTGCAACCATGAAGAAGATCATTTTTTTTTAATTTGTTTTCTGATGTTTCATTGTTGGCATATAGGCAGGGAGTGGACTTTTGTATATTAATTTTGTATCCTCTCAACCTGACTGTACTGGTTTATTGTTACAATATTCTTTCTGTGGAGTCTTTGGGGTTTTCGATGTATAGTATCATATCATCTGCAAAAAGTGAAAGCTTTACTTCTTTGTTTCCAAAATGAATGCCTTTTATTTCTCTTTCTTGTCTGATTGCTCCAGCTAGAACTTCCAGTTCTAAGTTAAATAAGAGTGAAGAGAGTGGACAACCTTGTCTTTTTCCTGATTTTAGAGAAAATGTCCTCAGTTTTATGCCATTTATATGATGTTAGCTGATGGTTTATCATAAATGGCCTTTATTATGTTGAGATATTTTCCTTCTATACCCATTATGTTGAGTGTTTTAAACATAAAATTGTGTTGTATTTTATTGAATGCCTTTTCTACATCTATTGATAGAATCATGTGGTTTTTGTTCTTTGTTTTGTTGATATGGTGTATTACATTAACCGTTTTATGTATATTGAACCATCCTTCTGATTCTGGGATGAATCCCACTTGATCATGATGAATTATTTTTTTAATATTTTGTTATATTTGATTTGCTAGTATTTTGTTTAGTATTTTAGCATCTGTATTCATTAGAGATATAGGTCTGTGGTTTTATTTTTTTCTGTTGTCTTTGACAGGTTTCAGTATGTGGGTTATGTTGGCCTCATAAACTGTATTTGGAAGTATTTCTTCTTAGATTTTTTTGAAGACTTTGAGTAGAATAGAAACCAAATCTTCTTTGAATGTTTAATATAATTCACTAGTATAGTCATCTGGCCCTGGACATTTATTTTTGGGGAGGTTTTTAATAGTTGTTTCTATTTCCTCCCTGCTTATGGGTCTGTTTAGGCTTTCTGCTTCATCCTGATTCAGTCTAGGAAGATTGTATTGTTCTAGGAATTTATCCATTTCTTCTACATTGTTAAATTTGGTGGCATATTGTTTTCCATAGTATTCTACAATAATTCTTTGTATATCTATAATATCTGTGGTGATTTTTCCTCTTTTACTTTGGATTTTGTTTATTTGAGTCCTTTCTCTTTTTTTCCTTAGTGAGTCTTGCCAAGGGTTTGTCAATTTTGTTGATCTTTTCAAAGCACCTCAATACACTGCTGATGTTTTATTAATATTTTTCTATAGTTTTTCTGTTCTCTATTTCCTTTATTTCTGCTCTGATTTTTATTATTTTCTTTCTCCTGCTGGGTTTGGGTTGCCTTTGTTCTTCTTTTTCTAGTTCCTTAAAATGTGAAGTTAAGTGGTTTACTTGGGCTCTCTCTTGTTTGTTCATATAGGTCTGTAGTGAAATGAACTTCCCTCTATTACTGCTTTTGTTGCATCCCAGAGATTATGATATGTCGTATTGTCATTTTTGTTTCTATTTATATAAATTTTGATCTCTGCTTTTATTTCTTCTTTGTCCCACTCATTTTTTGAAAGTATGTTGTTTGGTTTCCACATTTTTGTGGATTTGTTTACATTTCTTTGGCAGTTGAATTCTAGTTTCAAAGCTTTATGATCAGAGAATATGCTTGGTATAATTTCAATCTTTCTGATTTTGTTGAGGTTATTTTTGTGGCCCAACATTGGTCAATTCTTGAGAATGTTCCATGTAAAGTAGAGAAAAATGTATACTCTGGAGTTTTGGGATTAAATGTCCTGTAGATGTCTATCATATCCAATTGTTCTAGTGTTTCGTTTAAGGCCCGTGTTTCTTTATTGATTTTCTGTTTGGATGAACGATCTAGAGCAGGGGACTCAAATTCGCGGCCTGAGGACCGCATGTGGCCCGCTGAACAATTTTGTACTGATTTTTTTTTGTTTTCAAATGCAGTGAGAAAAGTGTTGTGTAACAGTTGCCTTTTGTAGACCTAGTGCGGCCCGCCAAACGGCTGTGATCTTGCTCTGCGGCCTACATGCTGAGTTGAGTTTGAGACCCCTGATCGGAGCCATCAACAGAGTATTGAGGTCTCCAAGTATGATTGTATTTCTGTAGATTTTTATTTTTAGATCAGTTAGTAGATGTCTTATATACTTTGGTGCTCCTTGGTTTGGTCCATTTATATTAAGAAGTGTTATGTCAAGATGATGTCAGAGTAATGGCGGGGTAGGAAGCAATACCAATAAATCTCCCCCAAAACTCAACAAAATCTTCAACCAGAAACAGAAAAACCTATCCTGGGATCCTCCAGATGTTTCGCAATACACCCAAAGGTATGATCGAGCGAAAAATTGGCTAAATATATAACCAAACCCCGAAGGAAATAGGGAGTAAGAAATGCTCTGCCTTCCTCACTAACCTAAACAAGGCGGCTTTCACTGGAAACTGAGAATATAGAAACTAAGGCAGGCAAAGGGGGTGAATAAATCCAGGCCGCGGCACAAACAGCCGAACCAGGCTGTGGCACGGAGATCCAAGCCAAGGAAAAACTGTTCCTGTGACAACCCGGGCAATAGAGCTAACACTCGCGCCAAACCCAGACAAAGAAAGACAAGCAGGGCAGCCATTTTACCCGATCTCCTGGTCGGTACGTGCAGATAGTGGGTGAGAGAATCCTTCCAAAGCCCCAGGACTGTGCACCCGTGTTGTACCACAGAAGGGCAGAGTCAAGGGCCTTTGTGTGGGCCTAAAGCAGAATCTCAGGCCACCCCAGCACCTTGAAAAAGCCGCACATGAGGACAGAGCGAGAGCCAATTCCAATGCTGGAACTTTTCAGTGCGGGCGGGGGTTTCACTCAGAGGGCGAGACTTCAGTCTGACATCCTGGTCTGCGCATGCAGATAGTGAGCAAGAGATTCCTCCGAGTGCCTCAGCAGTGCCTGCCCGTGTTATCCCACAGAGGTGCAGAGTCAGGGGCCTTTGTGTGGGCCTAAAGCGGAATCTCAGGCTACACCAGCGCCTTGAAAAAGCCGCACACGGGGATGTAGCGAGAGCCAATTCCAATGCTGGAACTTTTCAGTGTGGATGGGGGATTTCACTCAGAGGGCGAGACTTCTGGTCTGAAATCCTGGTCTGCACGCGCAGATAGTGAACGAGAGTTTCCTCCAAGTGCCCCGGGAGTGGGTACCCGCCCATGTTACCGGAAAGAGTGGCAAAGCCAGAAGTCTTTGAGTGGGTGGAAGCCCCGGCTGATTATGCTAGCAGCTCTGATTGACTGAGCCTTACCCAGAGCCCTGTGCTGAGAGGGAATAGAGTGGGGAGTAGCCAGCTCTTTGAGCCTCTTACTATCCAGGCAGAGGCAGCAGCAACCCCATAGCTGGATTATCAGGCTACTAATTGAGGAAGGAAAGACCAGGAGAGAGGCTCCAGGAACACAGACTCTCTCACTGTCGGAGCCTATAAATGCTAATGAGCCTCAACTGCCAACGTGATTAAAGCACAATACATGACATCGCCATAGCGATTTATCAATTGCAAACCTCTACCTGAGCGTGCCAAAGGGGCAGAACCCAGGGTACAGAGTCACCAACCAGGAAGAGGGAGAGAAAAGAAAAAGCAAGAAGATAGCCTCTCAAAATCAAGAATAAGATGCAGACTTTATAACCTATCCCATTTTATTATATTTGTTCATTTGTTTCTCTTATCTTCATCCTTGATTTTTTTTTTCCTCCTCCAATTTGGTTGTTCCTCCTCCAACTCTCCACCGGTCTTACTCTCTCCTCTCCTTAAACTACACTACCCATAAATGTTACATCTCCCATTATCTTTTCTTTCCTCTTCCTTTCTCTCTATGAGGGTTGCACTCCAAAACCCTTAACTCTCTCTCTCTCTCTCTCTCTCTCTCTCTCTCTCTCCTCTTTTTTCTTTTTTCTTCTTTTAGTGGTTCCCTCTTTTTTTTCTCTCTTTCTCTTTCTTTTCTCCCTCTATATTAGTTTCTTCCTTTCTCCTTTATGTCTCCTCTCATTCAAACCTCAATAATGAATGAATTATTTTATCTGGGACTCAAACTTATGTTTGTGGCATTTTGGGGGGTTTTTACTTTACCTTTTTAACTCACTAGCAGTGCTCCCATCCCTGGCTCTCCATTTTATCAAGCTCTTGTTCCACTAAATATAATAGTAATTTTTTAATTTATCCCCCCATTTTCCTGTTTCCCTCTTATTCTTCTCATCATAACTCTTAGTCAACCAACACCTAAACGCAAATCATTTTATTCTTGACCCAAATTTTTTCATTGTTTGCTTTTTGTGGGTCCATACCCCCCTTATTTTTAATTTATATATTTTTTTTTTTTTTTTTTTTTTTTTTTTTGCCCCTGTATTACTTTTCCCCAATTCAGGCCCTCCATTACAAGCATTGTTTGTTCTATTAAGTACAATATAATTTGCAGTTCACCACAAGATTTTCTCAAGAAAGAAGGGAGAGGAGAGGAGACGAAAAAAGGAGAGGGGGGAATAAATTCCTTTTTTTAAATTTTTTTTTAAATTTTTTTATTATTTTATTTTTCTTTATTTCATTATTAATTTTAAAAAAACAACTTTTTTCTATTTTTTATTTTTTTAACTTTTTATTCTTTATTAAATCTCATTAATACTATCAACAAAACCACCCTCAGATGCCATTAAGGAAGAGAAAATCGAATATCATGGATACAAAAGAAAGAGAGGTAACACAGATAGATGAGGAAAAATCTATGGAAAAAAAATTTAATATATTGGAAACCTTGGAGTTAAATGACAGAGAATTCAAGATAGAAATCCTAAAAATACTCAGAGATATACAAGAAAACACAGAAAGGCAATTTAGGGATCTCAGAAAACAACTCAATGAACACAAAGAATATATGTCCAAGGAAATTAAAACTATAAAAACAAATCAAACAGAGATGAAAAACTCAATTCACGAGCTGAAAAACGAGGTAACAAGCTTAGCTAATAGAACAGGCCAGATAGAAGAGAGGATTACTGAAATAGAAGACAAGCAACTTGAGGCACAACAGAGAGAGGAAGAAAGAGACTCAAAAATAAAAAAAAATGAGATAGCCCTATAAGAATTATCTGACTCCATCAGAAAGAATAACATAAGAATAATAGGTATATCAGAGGGAGAAGAGAGAGAAAATGGAATGGAGAACATACTCAAACAAATAATAGATGAGAACTTCCCAAGCCTGTGGAAAGAACTAAAGCCTCAAATTCATGAAGCAAACAGAACTCTGAGTTTTCTTAACCCCAACAAACCTACTCCAAGGCACATCATAATGAAATTGGCACAAACCAATGACAAAGAAAAAATTCTCAAGGCAGCCAGGGAAAAGAAGAATACAACATATAAAGGAAGGCCCATTAGATTATCATCAGATTTCTCAGCAGAAACTCTACAAGCGAGAAGAGAGTGGACCCCAATATTTAAAGTCCTGAAAGAGAGGAACTTTCAGCCACGAATATTATACCCATCAAAGCTATCCTTCAAATATGAAGGAGAAATAAAAACATTCACAGATACAGAAAAGATGAGGGAATTTATCATCAGAAAACCCCCACTCCAGGAATTACTAAAGGGGGTTCTCCAATCAGATACAAAGAACAAAAAAAAACAAAGCCATAAGTAAAAGCTCCAAGAAGAACACAATAAAATCAAATTTAAACTGTGACAACAACAAAAAGAAAGGGGGGAGAGGATGGAGATTAACAGTAGCAAAGGACGATGGAGTGCAAAAGTACTCACAAAATAGTGCGCTAAAATGAACAGGGTAGGAACCCTTTTCATTTCTTAAAGGTAACCACCATTGAAAAAACCACCACAGAAGCACATGAGATAAAAAAGATAGCAACAGAGGAAAGATGTATGGAATACAACCAAATAAAAACAAAATATAGAAAAACGAAAGAGAAGGATCAAACAAGACACAAAACTAACAGAAAGCAACTATAAAATGGCAATAGGTAACTCACAAGTGTCAATAATTACACTAAATGTAAACGGATTAAACTCACCAATAAAAAGACACAGAGTAGCAGAATGGATTAAAAAAAATCCAACTGTATGCTGCCTACAGGAAACTCATCTAAGTAACAAGAATAAAAATAAATTCAAAGTGAAAGGCTGGAAAACAATACTCCAAGCAAATAACATCCAAAAAAAAGCAGGTGTAGCAATACTCATATCTGATAATGCTGACTACAAGACAACAAAAGTACTCAGAGACAAAAATGGCCATTTCATAATGGCTAAGGGGACACTGAATCAAGAAGACATAACAATTCTTAATATATATGCACCAAACCAAGGAGCACCAAAATATATAAGACAGCTACTTATTGATCTTAAAACAAAAACTGACAAAAACACAATCATACTTGGAGACCTCAATACACCGCTGACGGCTCTAGATCGGTCATCCAAACAGAGAATCAACAAAGACATAGTGGCCTTAAACAAAACACTAGAGCACCTGGATATGATAGACATCTACAGGACATTTCATCCCAAAGTGACTGAGTATACATTTTTCTCCAGTGTACATGGATCATTCTCAAGAATTGACCATATGTTGGGCCACAAAAACAACATCAGCAAATTCAAAAAAATCGAAGTTCTACCAAGCATATTTTCTGATCATAAAGCCTTGAAACTAGAATTCAACTGCAAAAAAGAGGAAAAAAATCCCACAAATGTGGAAACTAAGCAACATACTTTTAAAAAATGAATGGGTCAAAGAAGAAATAAGTGCAGAGATCAAAATATATATACAGACTAATGAAAATGACAATACGACATATCAGAATCTATGGGATGCAGCAAAAGCAGTGATAAGAGGGAAGTTCATATCACTTCAGGCATATATAAACAAACAAGAGAGAGCCCAAGTGAACCACTTAACTTCACACCTAAGGAACTAGAAAAAGAAGAACAAAGACAACCCAAAACCAGCCGAAGAAAGAAGATAATAAAAATCAGAGCAGAAATAAATGAAATAGAGAACAGTAAAACTATAGAAAAAATTAATAGAACAAAGAGCTGGTTCTTTGAAAAGATCAACAAAATTGACAAACCCTTGGCAAGACTTATCAAGGAAAAAAGAGAAAGAACTCATATAAACAAAATCCAAAATGAAAGAGGAGAAATCACCACGGACACCGTAGATATACAAAGAATTATTGTAGAATACTATGAAAAACTATATGCTACTAAATTCAACAATCTAGAAGAAATGGATAAATTCCTAGAACAATACAACCTTCCTAGACTGAGTCAAGAAGAAGCAAAAAGCCTAAACAGACCTATTAGTAGAGAAGAAATAGAAAAAACCATTAAAATCCTCCCCAAAAATAAAAGTCCAGGCCCAGACGGCTATACCAGCAATTTTATCAAACATTCAAAGAAGACTTGGTTCCTATTCTACTCAAAGTCTTCCAAAAAATTGAAGAAGAAGCAATATTTCCAAACACATTTTATGAGGCCAACATAACCCTCATACCAAAACCTGGCAAGGACGGCACAAAAAAAGAAAACTACAGACCAATATCTCTAATGAATACAGATGCTAAAATACTAAACAAAATACTAGGAAATCAAATACAACAACATATTAAAAAAATAATACATCATGATCAAGTGGGATTCATCCCAGATTCTCAAGGATGGTTCAACATATGTAAAACGGTTAACGTAATACACCATATCAACAAAACAAAGAACATAAACCACATGATCTTATCAATAGATACAGAAAAGGCTTCCGATAAAATACAACACAATTTTATGTTTAAGACTCTCAACAAAATGGGTATAGAAGGAAAATATCTCAACATGATAAAGGCCATATATGATAAACCATCAGCTAACATCATATTAAATGGCACTAAACTGAAGGCTTTCCCCCTTAAATCAGGAACAAGACAGGGTTGTCCACTCTCTCCACTCTTCTTTAATGTGGTACTAGAGGTTCTAGCCAGAGCAATCAGACAAGACAAAGAAATAAAAGGCATCCATATCGGAAAAGAAGAAGTAAAGGTATCACTTTATGCAGATGATATGATCCTATACATCGAAAACCCCAAAGAATCCACAAAAAGACTACTAGAAACAATAAGCCAGTACAGTAAGGTCGCAGGATACAAAATTAACATACAGAAGTCAATAGCCTTTCTATATGCCAACAATGAAACAACTGAGAACGAACTCAAAAGAATAATCCCCTTCACAACTGCAACAAAAAAATAAAATACTTAGGAATAAATATAACAAAGAATGTAAAGGACTTATATAATGAAAACTATAAACCATTGTTAAGAGAAATCGAAAAAGATATAATGAGATGGAAGAATATTCCTTGTTCTTGGTTAGGAAGAATAAATATAATCAAGATGACCATATTACCCAAAGCAATATACAAATTTAATGCAATTCCCATCAAAATTCCAATGACATTTTTTAAAGAAATAGAGCAAAAAATCATCAGATTTATATGGAACTATAAAAAACCCCGAATAGCCAAAGCAATCCTAAAGAAAAAGAATGGATCTGGGGGCATTACAATACCTGACTTCAAACTCTATTATAGGGCCACGACAATCAAAGCATGGTATTGGCAGAAAAGTAGATACTCAGACCAATGGAACAGAATAGAAAGTCCAGAAATAAAACCACATATATATAGTCAAATAATTTTTGATAAAGGGGCCAAGAACATACAATGGAGAAAAGAAAGCCTCTTCAATAAATGGAGCTGGGAAATCTGGAAAGCCACATGCAAAAGAATGAAACTGGACTACAGTTTGTCCCCCTGTACTAAAATTAACTCAAAATGGATCAAAGATCTAAACATAAGACCTGAAACAATAAAGTACATAGAAGAAGACATAGGTACTAAACTCATGGACCTGGGTTTTAACGAGCATTTTATGAATTTGACTCCAATGGCAAGAGAAGTGAAGGCAAAAATTAATGAATGGGACTACATCACACTAAGAAGTTTTTGCTCAGCAAGAGAAACTGATAACAAAATAAACAGACAGCCAACTAAATGGGAAATGATATTTTCAAACAACAGCTCAGATAAGGGCCTAATATCCAAAATATACAAAGAACTCATAAAACTCAACAACAAACAAACAAACAATCCAATAAAAAAATTGGAAGAGGACATGAACAGACACTTCTCTCAGGAGGAAGTACAAATGGTCAACAGATATATGAAAAGATGCTCATCTTCTTTAGTTATTAGAGAAATGCAAATCAAAACTGCAATGAGATATCACCTCACACCTGTTAGATTAGCTATTATTAACAAGACAGGTAATAGCAAATGTTGGAGAGGCTGTGGAGAAAAAGGAACCCTCATACACTGTTGGTGGGAATGTAAAGTAGTACAACCATTATGGAAGAAAGTATGGTAGTTCCTCAAAAAACTGAAAATAGAACTACCTTATGACCCATCAATCCCTCTACTGGGTATATACCCCCAAAACTCAGAAACATTGATACATAAAGACACATGCAGCCCCATGTTCATTGGAGCATTGTTCACAGTGGCCAGGACATGGAAACAACCAAAAAGCCCGTCAATAGATGACTGGATAAAGAAGATGTGGCACATATACACTATGGAATACTACTCAGCCATAAGAAATGATGACATCGGATCATTTACAGTAAAATGGTGGGATCTTGATAACATTATACGAAATGAAATAAGTAAATCAGAAAAAAACAGGAACTGCATTATTCCATATGTAGGTGGGACATAAAAGTGAAACTAAGAGACATTGATAAGAGTATGGTGGTTACGGGGGGAAAGGGGAAAGGGGGAGGGAAAGGGGGAGGGGGAGGGGCACAAAGAAAACTAGATAGAAGGTGACAGAGGACAATCTGACTTTGGGCGATGGGTATGCAACAAATTGAAAGAGAAGATAACCTGGACTTGTTATCTTTGAATATATGTATCCTGATTTATTGATGTCGCCCCATTAAAAAAATAAAATTAAAAAAAATTAAAATTAAAATTAAAATAATAAAAAATAATAAAGAAAGCCAGCCCCCCCAAAAAAAAGAAGTGTTATGTCTTCTTGATTCAGTGCCCCCTTTATCCTTATGAAATGACCATTTTTGTCTCTGATTACCTTTGCTGTCGTGTAGTCGGTATTGTTAGATATCTGTATAGCTACATATGCTTTTCTTTGGATGTTATTTTCTAGGAGAATTGTTTTCCAACCTTTCATTTTGAATTTTTTTTATCCTTATAGCTCAAATATGTTTCTTGAGTGCAGCATACCAGTTAGATATTCTTTTTTGATTCATTCTTCTACTCTGTGTCTTTTTATTGGTGAGTTCAATCCATTTACATTTAGTGTAATTATTGACACTTGAGGGTTTTCTATTGCCATTTTATATATTGCTTTCTGATAGTTTTGTATCTTGTCTGATTCTTCTCTTTTGTTTTTCTAACATTTGTTTTTGTTTGGTTGTAATCTATACTTCTTTCCTCTGTTATTTCTTTCTTTCAAGCCATGTGCTTCTGTGGTGGTTTTTTCAGGGGTGGTTATCATTGAGTAATGGAAAGGGTACCTATCATGTTTATTGTAGTACATTATCTCATTAGTGCATCTTCACTTCATCCTCCTTTGCTACTGTTAATCTTTGTCCACTCCCCTTTTTTGTTTTTGTTGTCACTGATTAAATTTTATTTTATTCTGTTTTTGATGAAGCTTTTCCTTGTGGTTTTGTTTTGTTTTGTTCTTTGTATATGGTCAGAAAACCCCCTTTAGTATTTCCTGAAGTGGTGGTTTTCTGGTGATAAATTTACTCATCTTTTCTGAATCTGTGAATGTTTTTATTTCTCCTTTGCATTTGAAGGATAGCTTTGATAGATATAGTATTTTTGGCTGGAAGATCTTCTCTTTCAGAACTTTAAATTTTCAGGTCCATTCTCTTCTAGCACATCGAGTTTCTGCTGAGAAATCTGTTGATAATCTAATGGGCCTTCCTTTATAGGTTGTATTCTTCTTTTCCCTGGCTGCCTTGAGAATTTTTTGTTTGTCATTGACTTGTGCCAATTTTATTATGATGTGCCTTGGAGTAGGTTTTTTGGGGTTAAGATAAGTTGGTGTTCTTTTTGCTTCTTGAATTCAAGGCTTTAATTGTTTCCATACGCTTGGGAAGTTCTCATCTATTATTTGTTTGACTATGTCCTCCATTCCATTTTCTCTCTTCTCCTTCTGCTTACCCATTATTCTTATTTTGTTCTTTTTGATGGAGTCAGACAATTCCTGTAGGGTTATCTCATTTTTTTTAAATCATGAGTCTCTCTCCTCTTCTCTCTGTAATGCCTCTAGTTGCCTGTCTTCTATGTCACTAATTCTCTCCTCTATCTGGCCTGTTCTATTAGCTAAGCTTGTTACCTAGTTTTTTAGTTCATAAATTGAGTTTTTCATCTCTGTTTGATTCGTTTTCATAGTTTCAATTTCCTTAGTGATGTATTCTTTCTGTTCATTAAATTGTTTTTTGAGCTCCCTAAATTGCCTTTCTGTGCTTTCTTGTATATCCCTGAGTGTTTGTAGGACTTCAATTTTAAATTCTCTGTCATTTAACTCCAAGGTTTCCAAGCTATTGAATTTTTTTTCTATAGATTTTTCCTCATCTATCTGATCTACATCTGTCTTTTGTATTCATGATATTCAATTTCTTCTTCCTTAATGGCATTTGAGAGTGGTATTGTTAATAACACTAATGTGTTGATAAAAAATAAAAAAATATAAAAATAAAATAATAAAAAAATTAAAAATAAATTTTTTTGAGAAAATACAGTGAAAAACTGAAAATTTTGTTGTGCTAAGTGGAACAAAACCTACACAGAATGGAGGGCCTGAGTTGGGGGAAAGTGACAAAGAAGCAAAAAATGAGGTAAGAACCCACAAAATGCTACAAGGAAAAAAATTGGATCAAGAATAAAATAATTTGTTTGTAAGTGACTGTCAAATAAGAGATATGATAAAAAAGAAAAGAAGAAATAAAAAAGAGAAAAAATAGTGAAGAATAAAAATTCTGTTGTATTAAGTGCAACAAAAACTACATAGAATGGAGAGCCAGCGTTGGGGGGAATGCTACTGAGATGAAAAGCGAAGTAAAAAGCACACAAAATGCCACAAAGAAGAAATTTGAATGCAGAATAAAATAATTTGTTTGTGAGTGAGGATCAAATAAGAGGAAAAGTGAAAGAGAAAAGAAGAAGCCCAAAAAGAGGGAGAAAAAAGAAAAAGAAGGAGAAAGTTAAGGTTTTTGGAATGTAACCCTCATAGAGAAAAAAAAGAATGAAAAATGTAACACCTATGGGTAATGAAGTTCAAAATGAAAAGAAAAGAATAAAACAGAAAGAGAATTAAAGGACCAAGGTGGAAGAAAATAAAGATAAAAAAATGAAAGAAAAAATGGAAAAAGTTATAAAGACTGTGGGTTTTTTCCTGGTTTTAAGAGGTTATCTTCTTCCTTTTTCTTCTTTCCTTTTCTTTTTGGCCAGTGACACTGTACCGCAGGTTCTGCCCCTGTGGCACTCTTAGGCAGAGATTTGCAGTAGATTTGTCACTATGGTGATGACATAAACTAGGCCTCAGTCCTGTTGGTAGATGGAGCTTGTTAGCATTTACAGGCTTCCACAATGGGAGAGTTCATTTTCCTGAGTCTCTCCCCAAGTCTCTCTTTCCTCAACCAGCAGCCTGGGGACCTAGCTGTGAAGTTGCCCCTGCTACTGCCTGGAGAGCAAGAGGCTCTAAGAGCTGCCAAGTCCCCCCTCTGTCCCTACACAGGGATCTGGGTAAGGCTTTGCCAGCCAGAACTGCCAGCATAATCAGGCAGGGCTGGGAGTTTATTGCTTTTCAGGTATCTTTCTATGAGCCTCCAAGCATGTCTAGTATGCCTCAGCACTCCGCTGGTCTACTCCTCCCAAGCTTTTTGCACTTTGTAACCTGTATCAGCTGGTAGGAAGATGCCCCAGTCACTGCCTGCAGAGCAAGAGGTCTTAAAGCTGCCAAATCCCTCTTTTAGGTCCTTTTAAGCACAGCCCTGGGTATGAAAGCTCTGCTGACCAGAGCCACCAGCTCAAGCAGGCAGGAGGGTGAGCTGACTTCTGGTCAGTCTCCTTCCTAAGGATCCCTGGGTCTATCTAGTTAAATTTGCCTCCTCAGTGCTCCATGGATCTGCTCTCCACAGGCTTCTCCCTTGTTGGGAAGCCTACAGCCCAGCCCACCCAACTTTTGCATTGTTCTCTGAGGTCTGTTCCATAAGAATGTGTGTTTTAACCTGTACCAGCTGGCAGGAAGTTGCCCCAGCCACTGACTGCAGAGCTAGAGGCCCTAAGAACTATCAAGTCCCTCCTCCAGTCCACTTAAATCACAGGCCTGGGAAAAAAGGCTTTGTCAGCCATAGCCACCAGTGTAAGCCAGCTGGACAGTGAGCAGACTGCAGGTTAGGCTCCTTTCACCAATCCTCGGATCTGCTCTCCAGAGGCTGTCTGCAGGCTGCCTGCACGCCCTTCCCTCCAGTACTTCCATAGCTTTCTTCCCCAGGAATGTGCTTTGTTAGCCTGTATGGCTGGCATGGGCACCCCTCCCGGACAGGTTGGGGTGTAGGGAAGCTGGCTTTCACCCACTTTTCATGTGCTGTTTGTTGGGGAGCAGGGATTATACAGATAATCTGGCTACAGTCCACGCAGAAGGCCACTGCTGACAGTCTCCAACCTGGCCCATCCATACGGAAACGCAGGTGCCCACGCCCGAAGTGCCAGGAGTAACCACTCTGCACACTGCCCGGTGCTCACTGACTGGGATACCGGGAGTAAACAAAGCCCACTCCACAGGCAAGCCACTTGCCCACCTCTGCCGGGTTTTGCTGCTGGTGTTAGCTCCACGTGGCCTGAGCCATGGGCACACTCTTTCCTCAGCTTGAATATTTCTGCCCTTGCCAGCTTATTCTCTTGGCCCCAGTCCTCCCTTCCTTTCAGTTCCAAGTGAAAGCAGCCCTTCCTCAGGTCAGTGAGGAAAGTGGACTACTCCATTCTCCGTCTTATTTCCTTCAGAGTGGTTTTATATATTCAGCCACCTTTTCGCCCAATCGTACCTTTGTTTGATGTATGTGTATTTCAGATGCTCCTGGGATTGTTTCTCTGTCTCTAGTTGTTGATTTTGTTGAAATTTTAGGGAGAGGTATCTGGAGCCCCCCTCAAAGCACCATTTCTCTGACTGTATTCCGATGTATGACTTTTTTAATGTTATTGCTGGATCCAGTTTGCTAATATTTTGTTGAAAAATTTAGCATCTATGTTCATCAGGGATATCGATCTATAGTTTTCTTTCTTTGTAGTGTCTTTACCTGGTTTTGGAATGAGGATAATGCTTGCCTCATAAAAGGAGCTTGGAGGTTTTCCCTTCTCTTGAATTTTTTGAAATAGCTCGAGAAGGATAAGTGTTAGTTCTTCTTTGAATATTTGGTAAAATTTGGCTGTGAAGCCAGCCATCTGGTCCAGGGCTTTTGTTTGTTGGGAGATTTATTTGTTTGTTTGTTTGTTTGTTTGTCTTTTTGTATTTTCCTGAAGTGAGAAGTGGGGTGGCAAAAAGACAGACACCCGCATGTGCCTGACCGAGATTCACCTGGCATGATTACTAGAGGATGATGTTCTGCCCATCTGGGGCATTGCTACTTTGCAATCAGAGCCATTCTAGCACCTGAAGCAGAGGCCATGGAGCCATACTCAGTGTCAAAGCCAACCTGGCTCCAATGGAGCCTTGGCTATGAAAGAGAATGAGAGAGATACAGAGAGAGGAGAGGGGAAAGGGTGGAGAAGCAAATGGACGCTTCTCCTGTGTGCCCTGGCCAGAAATCAAACCCGGGGCTTTTACACACACTGGGCCAACACTCTACCACTGAGCCAACCGGCCAGGGCCTTTTGTTGGGGGTATTTTGATAACTGTTTCAATTTTAGTTGTAATCAGTCTGTTTAGGTTTTCTGATTCGTCCAGATTGAGTCTTGGAAGATTGTATGTTTCTAGGAATATATCCATTTCACCTACACGTTGTTCAATTTTGGGGCATATAGATCTTCATAGTATTTTCCTACAATCCTTCGTATTCCTGTGGTGTCAGTTGTTACTTCTCCATTTTCATTTCTAATTTTATTTATTTGAGTCCTCCTCGTTTTTTCTTGATGAGTCTGCTTAAAGGTTTGTCAATCTTGTTTACCTTTTCAAAGAACGAGCTGTTGGTTTCATTGATCTTTTGTATTATTTTTTTAGTCTCTATGTCATTTATTTCCCCTAGACTGGCTCCAGTTGCAAAGGAGCAACATCCCAGATGGGCAGAGCATTGTCCTCTGGTGGGCATGCAGGGTGGATACAGGTCGGGTGCATGCAGGAGTCTGTCCCTCTGTCTCCCCTCTTCTCACTTCAGAAAAAAATACAAAAAATTAAATAAAATTAAATAATAAAATAAAATAAAAAATTATTCCCTGTATGAATGGTATTATAAATTAGTAATCTCATTAGTGATCTGCCATTCTTCCAGTTAAGTGGCTATTAATTTTGAACTGTTGTTCTATTTTTTCACCCTTGATTGCCTTCAAGCATTTTCTGTGAAAAGAACTTAGTCTTACTGTTTTTGTTGTTGAAGTCTTGAAGAATGGTTCTCAGACACATAAATCAGAAAGACCTGGAAAGCTTATTAAAAACAGAGATGTCTGCCCTGGCCGATTGGCTCAGTAGTATAGCGTCGGCCTGGCGTGCAGAAGTCTCGGGTTCGATTTCCGGCCGGGGTACACAGGAGAGGCGCCCATCTGCTTCTCCACCCCTCCCCCTCTCCTTCCTCTCTGTCTCTCTCTTCCCCTCCCGCAGCCGAGGCTCCATTGGAGCGGAGATGGCCCGGGCACTGGGGATGGCTCCTTGGCCTCTGCCCCAGGCACTGGGGTGGCTCTGGTCACAACGGAGCGACGCCCGGGAGGGGCAGAGCATCGCCCCCTGGTGTGCATGCCGGGTGGATCCTGGTCAGGCGCGTGCGGGGGTCTGTCTGACTGTCTCTCCCCGTTTCTAGCTTCGGAAGGGTACAAAAAAAAATAAACAGAGATGTCTGAGTTTCAATCTCTTAGATTCATATTCAGTATTAGAGAAGAGGTGTAGGGCTCTGTACTTAATCTTGAAGAAATTATCCCTTATAACAGATCTATATACTATAAAAATAGAGAAAATAATGGCATTTCTACAAACTGATGGACATTTATGTTATACTTCCTCTAATACTGTGACCTGTTTCAGAATAGGTTATCAATACATTTTGCAAATAGCTTTTGAAGTTTAATAGTACTATAATATTTCTCCTTTATTAACTTGCTTAGTAACTTAATGTACCTAAAGAAAATCCATTGTCTATTTTTTTCCTTCACTTTTAGTAGATATAAAAGTAGATTTTATGCTTGTTAATCTACCAGGATTATCTGGTTTTATTAAATTATTCCAGTACAGCAAAATTAGGAATCTAGTAAAGGGCTGGGAGTATGGTCACCCAACTTTGGCTTATGTGTGCTCACATGGCAACCTTCCTGCATGCAGCCTTCTTACTAAATGACAAAATCAATTCTTATACCAACTCCAGATTTTGAATTTGTGCTTATTTTCCACAACTACAGCAGGACTTGTACTTAACTAAGCCATAACAACATTTGAGGCTGTGGGACAGATGCAAAATGAGGATGAGTATACACAGTGATACTCTTTCCTTCTCCTTACCTCTAGAACTGTACTCAGGGGTAGAATGGCAATTGGTGCCCCTGAACCATTGTAGAGGGCAGAGGGTTTCATCATTTTACACAGGGATCATAAACTCAGCCTATCTGGTCCCTCCATCTAGTTTCTGTGTCCCCCATCTAGACTTTTCTATTTAGTTTAGAAGAGGGCATGAAAAGACATTTTTTATCTGACCAAGGATGAAAAGGAAACTTTGATGAGCTAAATTCATTGTAAACAATATGGTCCCCAAAGTGTAAACCTTGCTTTCAAGCAGAATCAGAATAATTGGAAATTGGGGGAAAAACATTTTCTTTTGATGATACTTAAGTACTTGATGATTTGAAATCTCAGAAAATTCCTATCATGGCCAGATGGAGTAAGAATATTTAGGGAAATTATGATCGCTCATGTTGCTATTAGAAATGAAATAGTTCTATAGTACAACAGAGTTCTTATCTTTTACATAAGACTATAAAAATTTATACCAATACAGAAAAAATGACAATGTCTGAATTTTCTTTTTGTTTGTAAATAAATTTTTGCTTATTTGTAAGTATAATTTTTATAAGTTTAAATGTCAAACTTTTTGGGGTTGGATAGTTTTATGAAAACTTGTACCTTTGCCCTGGCCGGTTGGCTCAGCAGTAAAGTGTTGGCCTGGCGTGTGGAAGTCCCAGGTTCGATTCCCAGCCAGGGAACACAGGAAAAGCGCCCATCAGCTTTTCGACCTTCCCCCTCTCCTTCTCCTCTATCTTTCTCTTCCCCTCCTGCAGCCAAGACTCCATTTGAGCAAAGTTGGCCCGGGAGCTGAGGATGGCTCCATGGCCTCGCCTCAGCGCTAGATGAGCTAGATGGCTCTGGTTGCCGCAGAGCAACACCCCAGAGGGGCGGAGCATCACCCCCTGGTGGGCATACTGGGTGGATCCCGGTGGGGTGCATGTGGGAGTCTGTCTGTCTGCCTCCCCCTCCCCACCCCACATCTCACTTTGGAAAAATACAAAAAAACAACAACTTGTACCTTATTTTATAATCAAAACCAATGATACAATAGTATTTTATTTAGTGGAATATCCTTTTGTAGCCCATTTTGCTATAATGGAGATATTTAGTAAAAGCAAATGACCCTAGTAAAAGAGCCTAATCTTAGACCACAATTTAGAGATGCTGCTATTATAACTGTATGTAATTATACCAATGTATTTTATATAGTTCCTTTATAAATTTGGTATGATGTATTAATTTGATTATTAATTTGATTTTGTAATTTGGTGTAGATGGTTTAACATCTGAGAGTATCTCTGGTGATACATTGTCCTTCATTAATATTTTCTTCAATTATAAAATTATTTTTGCCTCTTCTAAGTCATATCCTACAGAGCTTAATACTTAGGGAATCAAACCTGAAAAGAGCGGCAAAGTCTGAAACCCTATTTTGAAAACATACGTTAATAATTGTTTTCTAAAAAATATTTTGTTTACCCAAAAAAAATTTTTTTATTATTTTTTAATTGAATTTATTGAAATGACACTGACAATTTTTTTTTTTGAGGCCCCGTTGTGACACTTCATGAGAAAAATTTTTTTGCTGTATTTCTTCAAGGAAACCACTAGGTGGCAGTATCTTTGTTTCTTTGTGAATTAACCAGACAAATGGCTCTTGAAGAAAACACTTTATCGTCATATTTTTTAAACCTCTCACCTCAGCTTCCAAATGGCTATTCCTCAATTCTACTGGAGAGCAAACTGCAGTCCAGTTAAGGAGTTCTCTATAGTGTTTGGGCCGTAGTAAACTAATGTCCTTTTACAAACGGAGAGCTCACTGGGTTGCTGATGGAAATGAAATGGCTTTACTTTGGAGCACACAAATGTCCAAGATTTTAGGCCTAAAAATAGACTCTGTAAAGAAAGACCTAGCTGTCTCTCCACTAATTTTTTTTTATCACCTAATTTTTTACTATCGCTAAAATTTTTTTCCCCTAATGTGGATTAAAAAAGAAATAGCTAAGGGATAGAAGAAGGAGTCTGAGAGCAGATTACCCTTGTGGAGATTTCTTTACCACTAAAACAGTTTACTTCATGCATGCTGAAACTATAGTCACTGTACCCAAAATTTCCTTCTCCCTCACTAATTTTCCTATAATTTAGATTGACACATTTAGTAACCTGAGTTTCTTTTTAAATTAAAACTAAGCATCAAATATTTAATTGCTGAAGTATTATGTTTGAAAAGAAGAAATTACTTTTTATGCTTATGTCAATATAAAACGAACACATGTGAAAGATTTTCAATCCATTAATATTGAGGGAGTTAGTTTAAAGGAAAATTTCAAAAATGTACATACATACATAACAAGGAATACAGAAAAGAATTTGCTAAAAGATATAAAAGTGATTAATCTAAGGACAATAACATTTAATGTTTGCGTCAATCTTCCCTACAAGACAAAATTAATTTATCTGTATTACTGCTAATTTTGTATGAGCTCATTTCTATAACACTGAAATGCAAAAGAGCCTCCTCAATAGAGTTGATCAAAGATACACAAAACTTGTATGATCAAGTAATCTCCAGAGAGTTGTTAAATCCAATCATCTTTTTTGCCCATTTCCAAGTAGTGGACAATTTTTTCCAACACTAATATTTTTAAAAATAATTATATTGGTGAGATAAGCAACAGAATTGCAGAGCTTATCCTATGTGCTACCATATTAGGACAAACCACAAGGAGGCATTTTTGCACTAGGTTTCCTACACAGATGGTAACCAGGACCAGTGATTAAGTCAGGGACAATCTTATTAAGTTTTTGAATAAATTAATCAGACAATGGATTTTCTTAGCTCTAGAAGTAGATGTCAGAGGAGGTAAGCAAAGAATTTTCCCTAAATTAAAAGAGACTAGATATTACTTGTCTCTGACATGGCTTTTATTTTAAGTGTGATACATTGCCACAAAATATTCTCTAATATGGATGTATCTCAATTTCTATAGATAATTAGATTTGGAAAAAAATAAGAGAACACAGTACATCTCATGAATTAAGAAAGATCAAGGTTTGCAAAAGCAAATGCTTACAAGGGCAAGGCAAATAAGCAGAATGAGTAAAGTAGGCTGGGCGTAATACAGCGCGCATTAGGAGCACTGTCACAAACTGGGGAGCTAATGACCCATCTAAAGAGAAATACTAATAAGAGGGTCAATCATTCTTTGTTAATTTTCTTTCTTGAGGATCTATCTAGTGATGTTAGTGGGGTATTGAAATCCCCTACTATTATAGTATTGCTGTTGATCTCGCCCTTTAAATCCATCAAAGTCTGTTTTATATATTTGGGTGCTCCTATATTAGGTGCATAGATATTTATAATAGTTATATCTTCCTGTTGGATTGCTCCCTTTATCATTATGTAGTGGCCTTCTTTATCTCTTACTATATCCTTTGTTTTAAAGTCCAATTTGTCTGATATAAGTATTGCTACCCCAGCTTTTTTTTTCATTTCCGTTTGCATGAAATGTTTTTTTTCCATCCTTTTACCTTCAATCTATGAGTGTCTTTTTTTCTAAGGTGTGTCTCTTGTAGACAACATAAGTATGGGTCCTGTTTACTTATCCACACAGCTACCCTATGTCTTTTGATTGGATCATTTAATCCATTTACATTTAAGGTTATTATTGATATGTAGTTGTTTATTGCCATTTTCTTCTTTAAAGGTGTATTCCTTTTTTTGCTATATTCTTTTCCCACTTTGATCTGTTTACAACAGGCCCCTTAACATTTCCTGCAGCATTGGTTTGTTTGTAATGAATTCCTTGAGTTGTTTTTTGTCTGGGAAGCTTTTTATTTCTCCTTCGATTTTAAACGATAGCCTTGATGGATAAAGTAGTCTTGGTTGTAGGTTCTTGGTTCTGCATTACTTTGAATATTTCTTGCCATTCCCTTCTGGCCTCAAGTGTTTCTGTTGAGAAGTCGGATGTCATCCTTATGGGGGCTCCTTTGTAGGTGATAACTTTTTTTTCTCTTGCAGCTTTTAATATTTTCTCTTTATTGCTTAGCTTTGGTATTTTAATTATGATGTGTCTTGGTGTAGGTTTCTTTGGGTTTCTCTTTAATGGAGTCCTCTGTGCTTCTTGGACTTGTGAGAGTTTCTCTTGCATTAATTTAGGGAAATTTTCAGCTATGATATGATTGAACAACATCTCTATTCCTTGTTCCTTTTCTTCTTCTTCAGGAACCCCTATGATGTGGATGTTATTTCTCTTCATGTTGTCACAGAGCTCTCTAAGAGTTTCGTCTGACTTTTTGAGTCTCTTTTCTCTTTTCTTCTCTGCTTTCATGCCTTCATTCCAGTTGTCCTCTAACTCGCTGATTCGATCCTCCACTCTATCTATCCTGTTTTTAATTCCTTCCATTGTGGTCTTTATTTCTGATATTGTATTTGTCATCTCCGACTGGTTCTTTTTTATACTTGCTATTTCTTTATTTAGGTTTTCAAACTGCCCCTCCATTGTTGTTCTAAGATCCCTAAGCATCCTTACAATCATTATTTTGAACTCCGCATCTGGAAGTTTGATTATTTTCATATCACTCAGCTCATCTCTCAAAGGTGTCTCTTGTGGTTTCATTTGGGTTGCACTCCTTTGTCTTCTCATCATGGTGTTTTATTTGTAAAGTTGGTTGAGTCTAGGCTTGGTGTTGTCTGCCTCCAGTTTTCAGTTGTGTTATTTCTAGGTCTTCTTGGGTTGGTATCAGCTATTATTTGTAATCCACTTTCGGATTTGGGCAACTTTGAAGTCTTGATTTGTTTGTTTTCTTAACAGGTGATAGTCTTGTTAACTGATCTCAGCAGGGGGCTTCCTTGAAACTGTAACCAGGAATGCTGTGGGTGTAACCTGAGTCGCTGAAGGTCTCTTCCACCAACTAATCTCACTGGGGGCAGTGTTTTTTCTCAGCTTCAGTAGGGGGAGGTGTATCTCAGATCTCCATGGAGACCTGAGTTACTGCCCCTCCTCCCCACTTCTTGTTTTCAGCTGTGTCTTGTTGCGCTGATTGGAGCTGGATAGATGTCCGGAGATCTCTGATCCGGAAGCACTTCAGCTCTGTTTTGTGAAAGGTTCAGTCCCTCCCCCAGCTATGGCCGCCTCCAGCAGGAATGTGTCAGCTTTTTTATTTCGTTTCTTGCATACCTTAGCCCCTCACAGTCTGTCCCTCTCCTTGTCCTTTCCACTTGGGAGATAAGCTGGTCTTTTCAACCCACCTTGCTCCCTGGTCGCCAGGTAAGTGGCTGTGAGCAGTAGTTTCTGCTCTTTTTCCTCTGTGAAATCCTCTCTGGGCTCTCCATTTCAATTCTTATATAACACTTATAAGGTACATACTACTGACCTCAATACTGGGAATAAACAGAAAATATTAAGAGTGTTTTTTATATTATCAAGCCAGATGGAGATTCTGGTAAGCTATTGGGGAAAATGAAACACAATGAGAAAAGGGAAAAAAATAATTGAATCATTGATCAAAGAAACAAGGAGAAATAAATATATTGAGGTGTTTTGTTTCCACTGAGCAATTTAGGCTATTTAGAGCTTTTAAAAATACCTGACCAGCCTTGGCCGGTTGGCTCAGTGGTAGAGCATCGGCCTGGCGTGCAGAAATCCTGGGTTCCATTCCTGGCCAGGGCACACAGGAGAAGCGCCCATCTGCTTCTCCACCCCTCCCCCTCTCCTTCCTCTCTGTCTCTCTCTTCCCCTCCCGCAGCCGGGGCTCCATTGGAGCAAAAGATGGCCTGGGCGCTGTGGATGGCTCCTTGGCCTCTGCCCCAGGCGCTAGAGTGGCTCTGGTCACGACAGAGCGACGCCCCGAATGGGCAGAGCATCGCCCCCTGGTGGGCGTGCAGGGTGGATCCCGGTTGGGCGCATGCAGGAGTCTGTCTGACTGCCTCCCCATTTCCAGCTTCGGAAAAATACAAAAAAAAAAAAAAATACCCGACCATTAAGTAGATAATAAAATGAACTAATATTTAAATATTTAAATGATGTTTCTTATGTCAACTGCAAAAATTACACCCTTTAGATGTAGGCCTAGTAGTAATCAAGTAGTGGTCATAATACTTTTAGTAGAAGTATATGCTGTTGAGAGAATTACATAGGAAATGCCAAGGAAGCCCCCATTTGACTCGAGGTTCTATTTCATTTCTTTTTAGCAACACTTGAGTTTAAACTGTAGAGTTCTAACAATAAACATTGCTAGAGAATCAGTTGTAAGTGTCTCTGTGGAGACCATCCATGTTCTCCAGTCACAGTGAGCTCTCTATTTTGCCCAGGATGAGTTTCCTGTCCAGCAGCACTGACTCTAGAACACAGGGCCTTGTGTAGTTGCAATAACAAATATTCAAGTTAGCATCCATAAAGAGTTTATCAAAAGAATAAAACTAGTTATTTCAAAAATATTTGAGAAAATAAAATACAGTTGGGTCACCGGGAAAATGGAAGAAGAATGTTAGAAACACCCTCATTGCCCCTCAAACTGATATGGCTTCTGCTTTCTTCTGTGCTTCTGGGGTCATATATGACATTTCTGCCCCCCTGTAAAGTATATTGTACTTGGCTTTGATTTGTTGTTCTTTGTCACATCTTTCCCCAACCCTTCAGTTTAAGAATTTAGCATCTTTTGACTCATTGTCTCAGTATCTGTGATGAAAATCCCAAGAAAAAGAATCTCCTCTGTGCAGGTTAGGTCATATGTCTCCAAGTGGACCACAGTAGTCGTAAAGGCCTTAGTATACGTCTTTACAGAGGCTATGGCCAGTTAAAATCACATCTACAGTTTTGTGACATTTTAAAGGGGTAAAGTGGGCTGTGGTGATTATATGTTCCCAGTTCCATCCTGGAATCTTATTATAAATTAATTCACATAATTTTTCCCTATTGATTTAAAAAAATTAAGACAACATAGAACACATGTGCACACACAGGGAGTTATAAAACAGTTGACAAAAACTAAAATTATTATGTTAATCCTTCCAATTGACTTGTTATCTGAATGACAATTCAATGAGCAAATAGTCTTTGATTCCCTTGAGTATGCTCAGTGCTGGACACATTGAGATGGAGAGTCAGGCCAATAAGTGATAAAACTGGTCTTTAATGTTCACATTTTTTCTGTTATGAGAAGTCCACTCTCCTCCCACCCCCTAACACCCTCCTTTTCTGATTATTCCCAATTGGCTCATAGGTATATAATCTAAAAATTCTTATTGTTCACCTGTTCATCCCTGCTGTTCAGTTCTGGTCTCTACTTCTATAATCACATTATTACATTTCATGACTTGCCCCTTCAACAGGCTTTAAGTGCGGGAGGGTTTCTAGAAAATTCTCTTAGGCAAATTTTTTTGGGGGAGGAAGGCAGACATATTATGTTTAATTTTTATTATTATTATTGGTTAAGTGGCCAGCACCAAGAAAAAAAAAGGAGAATCCATATAACAATTTGGTTTTCTTATTTCTCTTGAAAAAAGATCTTAAAATATAGCATTTTAGGGTGTGTATTTCTATACAGTTTGAAGAAAGCAGAAGCCATACCAGTTTGAGGGGCAATGAGGGTGTTTCTAACATTCTTCTTCCATTTTCCCGGTGACCCAACTGTATTTTATTTTCTCAAATATTTTTGAAATAACTAGTTTTATTCTTTTGATAAACTCTTTATGGATGCTAACTTGAATATTTGTTATTGCAACTACACAAGGCCCTGTGTTCTAGAGTCAGTGCTGCTGGACAGGAAACTCATCCTGGGCAAAATAGAGAGCTCACTGTGACTGGAGAACACGGATGGTCTCCACAGAGACTCTTACAACTGATTCTCTAGCAATGTTTATTGTTAGAACTCTACAGTTTAAACTCAAGTGTTGCTAAAAAGAAATGAAATAGAACCTCGAGTCAAATGGGGGCTTCCTTGGCATTTCCTATGTAGTTCTCTCAACAGCATATACTTCTACTAAAAGTATTATGACCACTACTTGATTACTACTAGGCCTACATCTAAAGGGTGTAATTTTTGCAGTTGACATAAGAAACATCATTTAAATATTTAAATATTAGTTCATTTTATTATCTACTTAATGGTCGGGTATTTTTTTTTTTTTTGTATTTTTCCGAAGCTGGAAATGGGGAGGCAGTCAGACAGACTCCTGCATGCGCCCAACCGGGATCCACCCTGCACGCCCACCAGGGGGCGATGCTCTGCCCATTCGGGGCGTCGCTCTGTCGTGACCAGAGCCACTCTAGCGCCTGGGGCAGAGGCCAAGGAGCCATCCACAGCGCCCAGGCCATCTTTTGCTCCAATGGAGCCCCGGCTGCGGGAGGGGAAGAGAGAGACAGAGAGGAAGGAGAGGGGGAGGGGTGGAGAAGCAGATGGGCGCTTCTCCTGTGTGCCCTGGCCAGGAATGGAACCCAGGATTTCTGCACGCCAGGCCGATGCTCTACCACTGAGCCAACCGGCCAAGGCTGGTCAGGTATTTTTAAAAGCTCTAAATAGCCTAAATTGCTCAGTGGAAACAAAACACCTCAATATATTTATTTCTCCTTGTTTCTTTGATCAATGATTCAATTATTTTTTTCCCTTTTCTCATTGTGTTTCATTTTCCCCAATAGCTTACCAGAATCTCCATCTGGCTTGATAATATAAAAAACACTCTTAATATTTTCTGTTTATTCCCAGTATTGAGGTCAGTAGTATGTACCTTATAAGTGTTATATAAGAATTGAAATGGAGAGCCCAGAGAGGATTTCACAGAGGAAAAAGAGCAGAAACTACTGCTCACAGCCACTTACCTGGCGACCAGGGAGCAAGGTAGGTTGAAAAGACCAGCTTATCTCCCAAGTGGAAAGGACAAGGAGAGGGACAGACTGTGAGGGGCTAAGGTATGCAAGAAACGAAATAAAAAAGCTGACACATTCCTGCTGGAGGCGGCCATAGCTGGGGGAGGGACTGAACCTTTCACAAAACAGAGCTGAAGTGCTTCCGGATCAGAGATCTCCGGACATCTATCCAGCTCCAATCAGCGCAACAAGACACAGCTGAAAACAAGAAGTGGGGAGGAGGGGCAGTAACTCAGGTCTCCATGGAGATCTGAGATACACCTCCCCCTACTGAAGCTGAGAAAAAACACTGCCCCCAGTGAGATTAGTTGGTGGAAGAGACCTTCAGCGACTCAGGTTACACCCACAGCATTCCTGGTTACAGTTTCAAGGAAGCCCCCTGCTGAGATCAGTTAACAAGACTATCACCTGTTAAGAAAACAAACAAATCAAGACTTCAAAGTTGCCCAAATCCGAAAGTGGATTACAAATAATAGCTGATACCAACCCAAGAAGACCTAGAAATAACACAACTGAAAACTGGAGGCAGACAACACCAAGCCTAGACTCAACCAACTTTACAAATAAAACACCATGATGAGAAGACAAAGGAGTGCAACCCAAATGAAACCACAAGAGACACCTTTGAGAGATGAGCTGAGTGATATGAAAATAATCAAACTTCCAGATGCGGAGTTCAAAATAATGATTGTAAGGATGCTTAGGGATCTTAGAACAACAATGGAGGGGCAGTTTGAAAACCTAAATAAAGAAATAGCAAGTATAAAAAAGAACCAGTCGGAGATGACAAATACAATATCAGAAATAAAGACCACAATGGAAGGAATTAAAAACAGGATAGATAGAGTGGAGGATCGAATCAGCGAGTTAGAGGACAACTGGAATGAAGGCATGAAAGCAGAGAAGAAAAGAGAAAAGAGACTCAAAAAGTCAGACGAAACTCTTAGAGAGCTCTGTGACAACATGAAGAGAAATAACATCCACATCATAGGGGTTCCTGAAGAAGAAGAAAAGGAACAAGGAATAGAGATGTTGTTCAATCATATCATAGCTGAAAATTTCCCTAAATTAATGCAAGAGAAACTCTCACAAGTCCAAGAAGCACAGAGGACTCCATTAAAGAGAAACCCAAAGAAACCTACACCAAGACACATCATAATTAAAATACCAAAGCTAAGCAATAAAGAGAAAATATTAAAAGCTGCAAGAGAAAAAAAAGTTATCACCTACAAAGGAGCCCCCATAAGGATGACATCCGACTTCTCAACAGAAACACTTGAGGCCAGAAGGGAATGGCAAGAAATATTCAAAGTAATGCAGAACCAAGAACCTACAACCAAGACTACTTTATCCATCAAGGCTATCGTTTAAAATCGAAGGAGAAATAAAAAGCTTCCCAGACAAAAAACAACTCAAGGAATTCATTACAAACAAACCAATGCTGCAGGAAATGTTAAGGGGCCTGTTGTAAACAGATCAAAGTGGGAAAAGAATATAGCAAAAAAAGGAATACACCTTTAAAGAAGAAAATGGCAATAAACAACTACATATCAATAATAACCTTAAATGTAAATGGATTAAATGATCCAATCAAAAGACATAGGGTAGCTGTGTGGATAAGTAAACAGGACCCATACTTATGTTGTCTACAAGAGACACACCTTAGAAAAAAAGACACTCATAGATTGAAGGTAAAAGGATGGAAAAAAAACATTTCATGCAAACGGAAATGAAAAAAAAGCTGGGGTAGCAATACTTATATCAGACAAATTGGACTTTAAAACAAAGGATATAGTAAGAGATAAAGAAGGCCACTACATAATGATAAAGGGAGTAATCCAACAGGAAGATATAACTATTATAAATATCTATGCACCTAATATAGGAGCACCCAAATATATAAAACAGACTTTGATGGATTTAAAGGGCGAGATCAACAGCAATACTATAATAGTAGGGGATTTCAATACCCCACTAACATCACTAGATAGATCCTCAAGAAAGAAAATTAACAAAGAAACAGCAGACTTATTGGAAACACTAGATCAACTCGATTTAATAGATATCTTCAGAACCTTTCACCCTAAAGTAGCAGAATATACATTCTTTTCAAGTGCTCATGGTACATTCTCTAGGATAGACCACATGTTAGGGCACAAAAGTGCTCTCAACAAATTTAAGAAGACTGAAATCATATCAAGCACTTTCTCCGATCACAACAGCATGAAACTAGAAATGAACCACAGCAGAAAAGCTCAAAAATTCTCAAACACATGGAAACTAAATAGCAGGGTGTTAAATAATGAATGGATTAAGAATGAGATCAAAGAAGAAATAAAAAAATTCCTAGAAACGAATGACAATGAGCATACAACAACTCAAAATTTATGGGACACAGCAAAAGCAATGCTGAGAGGGAAGTTCATAGCACTACAGGCACACTTTCAGAAGCTAGAAAAAGCTCAAATAAACAACTTAACCCTGCATCTAAAAGAATTAGAAAAAGAACAGCAAGTAAAGCCCAAATGTAGTAGAAGGAAGGAAATAATAAAGATCAGAGCAGAAATAAATGACATAGAGGCTAAAGAAATAATACAGAGGATCAATGAAACTAGGAGCTGGTTCTTTGAAAAGGTAAACAAGATTGATGAACCTTTAAGTAGACTCACCAAGAAAAAGAGAGAGAGGACTCAAATAAATAAAATTAGAAATGAGAGAGGAGAAATAACAACTGACACAACAGAAATACAAAATATTGTAAGAAAATACTATGAAGAACTGTATGCCAAAAAACTAGACAACCTAGATGAAATGGACAAATTCCTTGAAACATACAATCTTCCAAAAATCAATCTAGAAGAATCAGAAAACCTAAACAGACCGATTACAACAAAGGATATCGAAACAGTTATCAAAAAACTCCCAACAAAGAAAAGTCCGGGGCCCGATGGCTTCACAACGGAATTCTACCAAATATTCAAAGAAGAACTAACTCCTATCCTTCTCAAACTATTTCAAAAAATTCAAGAGGAAGGAAGACTTCCAAGCTCCTTTTATGAGGCGAGCATAATTCTGATTCCAAAACTAGGCAAAGACAACACAAAGAAAGAAAATTATAGGCCAATATCTCTGATGAATATAGATGCTAAAATCCTCAACAAAATATTAGCAAACCGGATCCAACAATATATGGAAAAAATCATACACCATGATCAAGTGGGATTTATTCTGGGGAGGCAAGGCTGGTACAATATTCGTAAATCAATCAATGTGATTCATCACATAAACAAAAAGAAGGAGAAAAACCATATGATAATTTCAATAGATGCAGAAAAAGCATTTGATAAAATCCAGCACCATTTCATGATCAAAACTCTCAGCAAAGTGGGAATACAGGGAACATACCTCAACATGATAAAAGCCATCTATGACAAACCCACAGCCAACATTATACTCAATGGGCAAAAATTAAAAGCAATACCCTTAAGATCAGGAACAAGGCAGGGGTGCCCCCTTTCACCACTCTTATTTAACATAGTCCTGGAAGTCCTAGCCACAGCAATCAGACAAGAAGAAGAAATAAAAGGCATTCAAGTTGGAAAAGAAGAAGTAAAACTATCATCATTTGCAGATGATATGATATTGTATATAGAAAACCCTAAAGTCTCAGTCAAAAAACTACTGGACCTGATAAATAAATTCAGCAAAGTGGCAGGATATAAAATCAATACTCAGAAATCAGAAGCATTTTTATATACCAACAATGAACAGTCAGAAAGAGAAATTAAGGAAACAATCCCCTTCACAATTACAACCAAAAAAATAAAGTACCTAGGAGTAAACTTAACCAAGGAGACTAAAGACTTGTACTCGGAAAATTACAAAGCATTGATAAAAGAAATCAAGGAAGATACAAACAAGTGGAAGCATATACCGTGCTCATGGTTAGGAAGAATAAACATCATTAAAATGTCTATATTACCCAAAGCAATCTATAAATTCAACGCAATACCAATTAAAATACCAATGACATACTTCAAAGATATAGACCACATATTCCAAAAATTTATATGGAACCAAAAGAGGACACGAATAGCCTCAGCAATCTTAAAAAAGAAGAATAAAGTGGGAGGTATCACACTTCCTGATATCAAGTTATACTACAAGGCCGTTGTACTCAAAACAGCCTGGTACTGGCATAAGAACAGGCATATAGATCAATGGAACAGAACAGAGAACACAGAAATAAACCCACAGTTCTATGGACAACTGATATTTGACAAAGGAGGTAAGGAAATACAATGGAGTAAAGACAGCCTCTTTAACAAATGGTGTTGGGAAAATTGGACAGCTACCTGCAAAAAAATGAAACTAGATCACCAGCTTACACCACTCACAAAAATAAACTCAAAATGGATAAAAGACTTAAATGTAGGCCGTGAAACCATAAGCATCTTAGAAGAAAACATAGGCAGTAAGCTCTCGGACATCTCTCGGAGCAATATATTTGCTGATTTATCTCCACGGGGAAGTGAAATAAAAGACAGGATAAACAAATGGGACTATATCAAACTAAAAAGCTTTTGCACAGCTAAAGACAAACTACACAATGGGAGAACATATTTGACAATACGTCTGATAAGGGGTTAATAACCAAAATTTATAAAGAACTTGTAAAACTCAACACCAGGAAGACAAACAACCCAATCCAAAAATGGGCAAAAGAGATGAATAGACACTTCTCCAAAGAGGACATACAGATGGCCAATAGGCATATGAAAAAATGCTCAACATCACTAATCATTAGAGAAATGCAAATTAAAACCACAATGAGATATCACCTCACACCAGTCAGAATGGCGCTTATCAACAAAACAACACAGAATAAGTGCTGGTGAGGATGTGGAGAAAAGGGAACCCTCCTGCACTGCTGGTGGGAATGCAGACTGGTGCAGCCACTGTGTAAAACAGTATGGAGATTCCTCAAAAATCTGAAAATCGAACTGCCTTTTGACCCAGCTATCCCACTTTTAGGAATATACCCCAAGGACACCATAGAACGGCTCGAAAAGGAGAAATGCACCCGCATGTTTGTGGCAGCATTGTTCACAATAGCGAAGATCTGGAAACAGCCCAAGTGTCTGTCAGAGGACGAGTGGATAAAAAAGCTTTGGTACATATATACTATGGAATACTACTCAGCCATAAGAAATGATGGCATCGGATCATTTACAATAACATGGATGGACCTTGACAACATTATACGGAGTGAAATAAGTAAATCAGAAAAAAAAAAAAACTAAGATGAATCCATACATAGAAGGGACATAAAAATGAGACTCAGAGAAATGAACAAGAATGTGATGGCAACAGGGGCGGGAGGTTGGGGGAGGAGGGACCGGGTGAAGAAGGAGAGAGGGGTTAGGGGAGGGGAGGGGCACAAAGAAAACCAGATAGAAGGTGACAGAAGACAATTTAACTTTGGGGGAGGGGTATACAGCACAATCAAATGTCAAAATAATCTAGAGATATTTTCTCTCAACATATGTACCCTGATTTATCAATGTCACTGCATTAAATTTAATAATAATAAAAAAAGAATTGAAATGAATTATAGAAGATATATAGGTAAGCACAAAACATAGTTTTTTAAAATCAACTCTTTTTTCAATTATTTTACTGGCAGGTAGCTTTGTAATTATAACTAATTATACCAATTACGTGGACAATTATGTTACAGATAATTAAATTTCATTAGTATTATTTTGCTGTGAACTTACAGTACAACTTAAATAGTCTCCTCAGTTTATCTACCTCTAGTAACAAGCTTTATTACACATTAATTTTACCATTAGTAAATAAGTATATAAATATTAAATAATATAGAGCTGGAGAGGATCTTTGAAAAATAGTGTTTTGGAAGATTATTGTAAAGATAGTGCTTAGGCTTAGAAAGAGAGGTGATAGAAAGCAATGTAGGAGGTTCCTGCAGTAATCCATGGGTTAGATGATGGAACCCCCAAATAGATGGAGAATAGAAGGGATAAAAAATAAGATAAGCTTGAGAGATATGAAGATAATAGCATTTTTAATAGGAAAGAGTCAGGATAACTGAACGTTTGATTCTGGGTACCTGTGAGAGAAATGGGGAAATCAAGAGAATTGGTTTTGTGACAAGATTGTCTAAGTTGAAGTGATGATACAACAATTCTTCCTTTTATTGTCAATGGTCATTTTATTGTTATTTTTCTACTCTATTGGCATTGAAAATATAAATCAATATTATAATTAAGAACCCAATCACTTGGAATAATCAGTTTTACCACATTGAATAATTCCAGCCTAGAGCAGAGATTGGCCTGAAGTAGCCTTCTGTTGACTTCCTCAGTTATTTGTTCAATACATATATTATTGAGCACTACCTTGAGCATTTTTTCATATTTGAAGAGCAACAGGGGCAAATGGGACAGGAGTTGAGTGAGGTGGTGCAGTTGATGGGAGCAATCAGAGAGGAAAGGGGGAAGATTGGTAGCATCTTATAAAATTATATAAACTTAACTTTTGTTTAGAATCATTTTCCTACAAGTAACAGCTCAAGTTTTAAGAAACTTTTTAATGTTTATTGATTTTCTTAGAGAGAGAAGATAGAGAGAGAGACAGAGACAGGAGCACTGATCTGTTCCTGCATGTGCCCTGACCCGGAATCAAACCAGCAACCTCTGTGCTTCGGGTTAGAGTGAAGATGCTCTAACCAACCGAGTTATCCAGCCAGGGCTTAAGAGATGAGATTTTTAAGGAGGGTAATAGTTATATGTGTGTGTAGACACAGATATGTATGTATATTTAAACATATATATATTTGAAAAATTTTTTTAAAAACCTAATTTTATATATAAAAGTTTGTGTGTGTATACAGTCACATAAAACATACACGTATGGATATAAAGGGCCCACATTTAGAAGGGCTCTGAACTGAGTTTAATGCTCTGCTCTTGTTATTTAAACTTCATGAACAAGAGGCCCCATGTTTTTACTCTGCAGTGAGCCCCACAAATTAAGTAGCTGGTTCTGTAAGCAGACTATTTATTATGGCAATTTGAAATCTTAGATGAGTCTTGAGGTTGTACTTTGCTATGGAAAATGAAACTATCATAAATGTTGGGTGAATGGTTCTGAAATAATAGTGGTGAGTTGACAAAAGCATAAATCTTAGGGCCCATGAAAGTCTCAGTTCTGAAATGACACATATGCTAAGATACACATATAACCAAACAGTTACCTAAATAGTGAGATGAGTGGTACCTCATTGGTAAAATCTAAATTCATACTGTTTTATAGTTTTCGCAATTTGCAATACAGAACAAAAATATTTAATTCCCTTGCTTGTCAGATAAACCTCTTAAGTGGAATTATAAAATTTGAGACTATTCAGTCTTTTATGGATGACACCAAAAAATAAAGTGAAAAGGAAACTTGGCAGTGAGACAGATGCTGGTGGCAAATACAGTTTAAAAAAAAATCCTGAGTAATCATAACCCCAGGAATGCAGCTGACTGTTCTAATCTGCATTCACCAGCTACCCTTCCCCCATTCAGGCATAGGCTGTTCATCCTCTAACCAGCCCAAGTGACTGTCACTGCCGCCTGAATGTAAGGGAACCAGTTTCTGGCCTGTGGGGCACAGTGAATAGAGCGCTTGTCTGAAATGCTGAGGTCACAGGTTTGAAATCCTGGGCTTGCCCGGTTAAAGCAAGCAACCAATGAACAGCTAGAATGAAGCAACTACTTCCCATTCCCCACACCTCCTCTCTCTGTAAAATCAGTAAATAAAATCTTTAGAAAAGGAAAATTAAAAAAAATAATAATAAGGGAAGCCAGCTTAACCAGTCGGTTTGATCATTTTTGCTTATTTTAAGAACAGAAAAAGAGACTGACCAGGTTATCATTTGTCACAACTGGATTTTTTTAAATTTAAAAATATGCTGATCACTAAGGTGACCAATCATCCTCCCTCGAAAAGTGTCCTCCTACACGTCCTCCTGTTTGATACTGGAAGACTAATCTGTAAATGTCCGTATTCAGTTGACGCAGAGTCGATCCATCGCGTGTGATGTGACGTATTCGTATCTAAATCAGTACTTTTTTCTTACAATTATTATTACAAATTAATAGGCATGTAAGCATCATTACAATATAAAGTATCACAAATGTTTTTATTATGCATTTATCATATTATAGTGTATTACTGTTGCAATGAGTAAAATGTTTCTTTTATTTATGATACTGTTTTCTTTCATTTATTTTTGTCCTCCTTTTCATTGGAAAATATTTGGTCACCTTATGATCACGCCAAACCAAACAACTCTGGTTTCTTGGAAAAGATGAGTAAACTAATCTGAGTTAACAGATCAGTCACTTAAAGTCACCAAAATTGACATTCAAAATGTCAATATAATATTTCTAGTGGCAGTTTTTAACCCATCCTCTGAGCATCAGAGTTCCCTCTGAAGCCTTTAAGCATTAAGATATGCAGGCTTTTAAAATTAAATACCTCTAAATACACTGTTTTAATTGGAGTGTGGGTATCTTAGGCATTCATATTTTAAAAAACTCCTACCTGACTTAAATGTACCATGAAGGCTGAGAATGGTCACTTTTCTCTTTCCTATACAAAGATATTAAAATATTTACTTATTTTTCTGTCACCCAAGTACCTCTGGACTGATTTTCTGAATAGTTGGAGGGCAGATCTGGGATAGTCTGGCTTGAACTTTAGAGTTAAGGTCAGACTTCTAATTCACTTTTGGTGAGTCCTGGGAATACCTGAGAAAGGCAGGCATTCCTTTGAAGTACATCTACAACTACAGACATTAATATGTGTTGAGCTGATTCACACAGTTTTAAAGATGCCTAATGTGACATAGCATGCTCCAAGGTGAAAAGAAGTACACTTTTATTTACTAATAGTGAATTGACCTCCATGCAGTGCTGGGAAGAACACTAATTGATGTGATAAAAGTTCAGCTACTTGGATCCCTTGGTAACAAAGCATTCTGGGTGGCAGTTTTCTGGATAGCTGGATAATTCTAAACTTTAAAGTCTATGTTAACTATTTTGGATGTTAATAGTTCTAAATTATGTCATAGACTTCCTGTTTTCTTAAGTTTATTTAGTATAATTTAATCTTTTCATGATAATATAGATTCTTAATCATAGACTATTATAATTAGTTAAGAAATTGTAGTGAAAGCTGGAAATGAGGAGGTGAGGCAGGGTTATCAAGGTCAATGGAATCTGGTTTCATAACTTGAAGGCCCAAAAAAACATTCTTATCATGACTGTTATAAGATAAACTGAGGCATATTAAATTTTTTGAGTTTATTTGAGCAGAAATATATTAGAATCAGGCAGAATCCAATCTCCTAGGAATGCACAAAAAGAAATCGAGCGAGATCAAGGCAATTATATGGGGCAAAATAAGTCGGATGATTAATGCAAGATTACTTTCCTTCGGGGGTGGCAGGGTCTATCAGAAAGATTACCGAAATGTTGCAGATCAGGAGATTCCTGATTGCCTGGTGTAAGATTCTATTTCTGAGAGAGCTGAAACTGTAATTAAGTCTCTGCGTGGGCCTGTTCTGTGTTTAACACAGTCCAGAGCCATGATTACATAAGAATGCTAAATTTGTGACTACAACTCTTCCATATTTTTCAGTATAACTGAAAATATTAGTATTATAGCAACTAGCTCATTTTTCCTAATTTTCAAACTCCAAAAGAAGCCAAATCAAAATTAGAAACTAATTTATAGACTTATCTTGAGAAATCTCTGTCTCTGACACGAGAGATTAGTACTCAAATTAAAGCTTTCTCTGTTTGCAGGGAGTATAAAGTAGTGCTGAAGACTGGGGACTCTGGAACCAAACTGCCTAGATTTTAACCCTAGGTAATTAATTTATCTGTGACTCCTGTATCTCACTCAGGTCCCCCATCTGTCAACAGGAAAAGTAGAGGGAAGCAAGTTGTTAATAGTACTACTTTATAGTACTTTGTTGTAAGGAGCAAATGATATAAGTAAAACAAGAGTGTTGGACGTATGGTAAGTACTATAAAAAAAAAAGCAATACTTTTATAAGCAGGCCAATATGGGAGTTAGTCATATCAAAGGATAATTTTCAAAAATCAGTTAAAAATCATGTATCTGATATAGATATAAAATGAAGATGTATGAAAGACTCTACTTATTCTTTTTTTTTTTAACTCTTTTTTTCAACTTAATAAAAGAACCAGGAAAATGTCACAACTGGTTCCAAGGAAAAGTTAAGGAACAGAGATATCTACAGATCAGAAATATTGAAAGGAATTTGCAGGGGGACTTAAAGCTTGATTTTAAGGGTGAAAGGCTACCAATTGTTCTTGGCCTAGAAAGGATTTACTTGCCTGTCTGTAGACAAGAATTTCATGCATTGCTAGTTACTCTTCCAAGGCTAGGAAATAAAACCCAAGCAACTCAGTCAGGTTTCATAGAAATCGGAAAATTTATACATTGCTGGTAAGACATATAAAATGAAAATATAAAAAAGGGCAACCACTTTGCAAAACAGTAAGTAGGGCAATTTCTCAAAAAGTGAAAAAGTAAGGTGTTTCTTTTTTTTTTTTTTTTTTTTTTTTGTATTTTTCTGAAGCTGGAAACGGGGAGAGACAGTCAGACAGACTCCCGCATGCACCCGACCGGGATCCACCCGGCATGCCCACCAGGGGAGACGCTCTGCCCACCAGGGGGCGATGCTCTGCCTCTCCAGGGGGGTCGCTCTGCCGCGACCAGAGCCACTCTAGAGCCTGGGGCAGAGGCCAAGGAGCCATTCCCAGCGCCCGGGCCATCTTTGCTCCAATGGAGCCTTGGCTGCGGGAGGGGAAGAGAGAGACAGAGAGGAAGGAGGGGGGATGGAGAAGCAGATGGGCGCTTCTCCTATGTGCCCTGGCCGGGAATCGAACCCGGGCACCCCGCACTCCAGGCCGACGCTCTACCGCTGAGCCAACCGGCCAGGGCCTAAAAAGTGAAAAAGTAGAGTTACCATATGACCCAGGAATTCCACCACCAGGAATAAACCTAAGAAAATTGCAAACATATGTACACACAAAAACTTGTACAGGAAAATTCACAGCAGCATTATTTATAATAGTCAAAAAGTAGAAACAACCCAATGCCATTAACTGATGAATGGATAATCAAAATGTATTATAGTATCTGATTCTGCAGATATTATTGCCACATGAAATCCCGATGTGGCTCAACATGAATCGACCTTGAAAACTCTGTGCTAAATGAAAGAAGCCAGGCTTACATATTGTATGCCTCCATTTATCTGACATTTTTAGAATACAAATCCCTAGAGACAGAAAGTAGAGAAGTAGTTACAGAGAGGGAGGGAGGGAATGACAATTGATAGATAATAGATACAAATTTTCTTTTGGGGATAATAAAGATGTTTTTGAATTAGTGGTGTTATTTGCACTCTTTAGTGAATATACCACTGAATTGTACACTTTAACAGGGTGAATTTTATGATATGTAAATTATACTTCAATAATAAACTTCTTCTTTTCAAAAGATAGTGTGAAACAAAGGCAGTCAGTACCTGTTTTCCAAATGTGCAGACACATGAAAGACCCATAGAAAATTGTCTCCTGCCCTGGCCAGGAAGCTTGATTGGTTAGAGCAGGGGTCGGGAACCTATGGCTCGCGAGCCAGATGTGGTTCTTTTGATGACTGCATCTGGCTTGCGGACATATCTTTAATAAAAATAATAATAACATTAAAAATATAAAACATTCTCATGTATTACAATCCATTCATTTCCTACCGCTCATGTTCATGGTTGCGGGTGGCTGGAGCCAATCACAGCTGTCCTCTGGGACAACACCAAATTTTTATTGGATAATGTGTAATGTACACGGGTCGTATGGCTCTCACAGAATTACATTTTAAAATATGTGGCGTTCATGGCTCTCTCAGCCAAAAAGGTTCCCGACCCCTGGGCTAGAGCATTGTTCCAAAGTGCAGAAATTGTCAGTTCCATCCTCAGGGCATACAGGAACAGGTTGATGTTCCTGTCTTGCTCTCACTCTCTTTCTCCCCCCCCTCTAAAATTAATAAATAGAAATTTTTTAATGTTTTATAGAAAGGAAATTGCCTCCCAATATTTTTATTCAAGTACATAGTATTCTTTAAACATAGTTTTCCTTATATATTTTTTAACATATAAATATTCCTTATATTGTATGCTTTTCTTAAATATTTTTGTGTTTTTGCCTAGGTAGTTAAAAAATTATTTATTATAAATACATATGTATTATATATTATAAATTATATCTTTGAACTCATTTTTGTTTATATAAATAAAGACTAGATTTTTAAAACTGATTTTTAGAGCAGTTTTATGTTCACAACAAACTTGAGTGGAAGGTACAGAGATTCCCATAGACCCTCCTGTCCCTACACAGGCATAGCCTCCTCCATGTCAATATCCCCTTCAGAGTGATATTTTTGTTACAATTGATGAATTTACATTGATACATCATAATCATCCAGAGTCCATGGTTTATATTAGGGTTCACTTTTGCTGTTGTACATTGTATGGGTTTGGACAAATGTATAATAACTTATATCCATCATTATAGATTTATAGGTAGTAATTTCACTACCCTAAAATTTCTCTGTGCTCCTCTTATTCATCTCTTCCCCCCCTGCCAGCCCTGGACAACCACTGATCTTTTTACTTTTTCCATACTTTTGCATTTTTCAGGATGTCATATAATTGGAATTATACAGTATGTAGCATTTTCAGATTGACTTCTTTCACTTAGTAATATATGTTTATGTTTCCTTTGTATTTTTATTGTTTAATAGCTCATTTCCTTTTAGTACTGAATAATATTTCATTGTCTGGATATACCACAGCTTATTCAATCTTCTACTGAAGGACATCTTGGTTGCTTCCAAGATTTGGCAATTATGAATAAAACTGGTTTAAACATCCACATGCAGATTTAAACATCCACATGCAGATTTTTATGTGGACATAAGTTTTTCATTTATTTGGGTAAATTTCAAGGTTCATATGTGTATATGAAAAAGGCCACATACTAAACCTGACCAGTTCAGGGGAGGCCTGCATGGCAGCCCCCAAAACTCAAAGACTAAAACTAACCACATAAAATGATCGGAAATGAAAACTTTATTAATTAAAGTGAGCCAAGGCTAGTAATGTCCTAGTGACTCCGGTAACTTCCTTGACAAAGGTTCATCTATACCTTAAATGAGCCTGGTTGTTGAATTTCTGCATCTATCATAACATAACTTTGGAGAATCAGGGTAATCTCCTTTCCCCCCAGACTTCTCTGGGCACAACCACTGCACCAGAGCACAAGGCCACGGCCCCTCATTGTTATCTTGTTTTCCCACATATCATTTCTTTGTCCTATAAAATTGTTAACTTTCTGGCCCTGGCTGGTTAGCTCAGTCAGGTAGAGCTGGTGTTGTGGTTCTGTCCCTGGTCAGGGCACATATGGGAAGTGACCAATGGAACTTAACACAGCTAAGTGGAACAACAAATGAATGCTTCTCTTTCACTCTCCTCATCCTCTCTCTGTCTCTCTAAAATCAATCAATAAATTTTTTTCTGAAGTTAAGTTTAATGGGGTGACATTGATCAATGAGAGTACACAGGTTTCAGGTAAATATCCCTACAGCATTTGAACTGTTGATTGTGTTGTGTGCCTATCACCCAAAGTCAAATCATTTTCTGTCACCTCAATCAATAAATTTTTTTTTAATTACCCACCAACGTAGAAGTATATGCCTATCTGTTTTATCTTTTATCCAATCTCGGAGATTTCCTTGCTTTTCTTTCTCCCACCTCCCTAGTCTATCACCAGTGGATTTCTTGTAGCCCCATTATATCTTCTTCTTTGATTCTGATGTATAAAATAAGTGGTAAAACTGCCATTTCCCAGAACATTTTCTCAATCCACTGAGATTTTGCTTCCTGGAAATTATCATCATTTTGGCTCAAATAAACTAATAAAAGTTTTCAACAGGTTTGAAAATTTCTTTCAATGAAATATGGTAAGAACATGTTTAGTTTTAAAAGAACTGTCTATTGTCTTCTGAAGTGACTGCTATTTTGTATTACCATCAGCCACGACAGAGATTTCCTATTGTTCCACAGCTCTGACAACATTTGGGGTTATCAGTGTCTTGGATTTGGGTCATTCTTATAGGTATGTACTATTATCTCATTGTCTTAGTTTGTATGTTCCTGATGACACATGACTGTGTGAAAGTGGTGAGGAAGGGTGACTCAGCAATTGTAGGATACACTATAGCAAGGTTCCCCAAACTACGGCCCGTGGGCCGCATGCGGCCCCCTGAGGCCATTTATCCAGCCCCGCCGCACTTCCGGAAGGGGCACCTCTTTCATTGGTGGTCAATGAGAGGAGCACAGGATGCATCCACAAAATACGGAGTCACTCACATACAGTACTACTTCTGGTGATGCTGGACGCACACCTCACAGCTCCGGAAATGCGTCATATCATTGTTACGGCTAGCAGTGACAAATATGAAACCAGACATTGACCATCTCATTAGCCAAAAGCAGGCTCATAGTTCCCATTGAAATACTGGTCAGTTTGTTGAGATGTCAGAGAAATGGCGCCGTGAGGAGGGCGACCGACAAATCTCCCCAAAATTTCAACAAGTTCAACAACGAGAGACAGAAAAATCTATCCTTGGAGCGTCTGGGAGTTCCACACACTGAAGGTGAAGGCAAAGGCAGTGGCAGCCTCATAACTGGATCATCAGGCTGCTAATTCAGGAAGGAGAGACTAGGAGAGAGGCTCCAGGAAAACGGACTCTCTCATTGTCGGAGCCTGCAAACACTAACAAGCCTTGACTACCAACGGGACTGAAGCCTAATATATGACATCGCCATAGAGTCTCATCAACTACAAATCTCTACCTAAGCATGTCACAGGGGCAGAGCCTGGGGTACAGAGTCACCGACCAGGAAGAGGGAGAGGAAAAAAAAGGAAGAAGTTAACCTCTCAAAATCAAGAAAAATCCACAGACTTTATAACTTGCTCCACTATTTTTTTGTTTCTTTCATCTTCTTGCCTTTATTATTATTATTTCTATTTCTTCCACCTTGGTCCTTTTATTCTCTGCCTGTCTTACTCTGTCCTCTTCTTGAACTACACTATCCATAAGTGTTACATTTTATTTCTTTTCTTCCTTCTTACTCTCCATGAGGGTTAAACTCCAAAACCCTTAACTCTCTCTCTCTCCCTCTTTTTGTTTTTTTTCTTCTTTTCCTTTTCCCCTTTTTCTTATTTCTCCCTCTCTATTGGTTTCTTCTTTTCTCCTTTTACTTTTCCTCTCATTCAATCCTCAATCACAAACAAATTATTTAATTTGGGACTCAAGGGTTTTTTGTGGCATTTTGGGTGCTTTTTACCTCGCTTTTTAACTCATTAGCATTCCCCCCAACCCAGGATCACCATTCTATTTAGTTTTTGTTCCACTTAATACAATAGTTATTTTTCCCCCTTTTTCCTGTTTCCCTCTTATCCCTCTCATCATATCTCTTAGTCGACCATCACTTACAAGCAAATCATTTTATACTTGACACAAATTTTTTCTTTTTTGCATTTTGTGGGTCCCTACTTCTTTTTTTGCCCCTTGAACACTTCCCCCCAACTCAGGCCCTCCGTTATAGGCAGTATTTGTTCCATTTAGCATAATATAATTCAAAGTTCATCATGAAATTTTCCTAAGGAGGAAGGGAGAGAAGGGGAAGAAAAAAAAGGGGGGGATAATAAATTATTATTGGGATTTTTTTCCAAATTTTTTTCCATTTTATTTACTTTTCTTTTACTTTTTATTCTGTATTAATTCTCATTAGTACTATCAACAAGACGACCCTCAGATGACATTAAGAAAAAGGAAATCGAATATCATGGATACAAAAGATAGAGAAGTAGCACAGATAGATGTGAAAACATCTATGGAGAAAAAATTTAATATATTGAAAATCTTGGAGCTAAATGACAGAGAATTTAAAATAGAAATCCTAAAAATACTCAGAGATATACAAGAAAACACAGAAACGCAATTTAGAGAACTCAGAAAACAACTCAAGGAACACAAACAATATATTACCAAAAAAATTGAAACTATAAAAATAAATCAAACAGAGATGAAAAACTCAATTAATGAACTGAAAAATGAGGTAACAAGCTTAGCTAATAGAACAGGCCAGATAGAAGGTAGGATAAGTGACATAGAAGACAAGCAACTTCAGGCACAACAGAGAGAAGAAGAAAGAGACTCAAAAATTTAAAAAAAAAAAATGAGAAAGCCCTACAGGAATTGTCTGACTCCATCAAAAAGAATAATATAAGAATAATAGGTATATCAGAGGGAGAAGAGAGAGAAAATGGAATGGAGACTATATTAAAAGAAATAATAGACGAGAACTTTCCAAGCCTGGAAAAGAACTAAAGTCTCAAATTCAAGAAACAACAGAACACTGAGTTTTCTTAACTACAACAAACCTACTCCAAGGCACATCATAATGAAAATGGCACAAACCAACGACAAAGAAAAAATTCTCAAGGCAGCCAGGGAAAAAAAGAATACAACATATAAAGGAAAGCCTATTAGATTATCATCAGATTTCTCAGCAGAAACTCTACAAGCAAAAAGAGAGTGGACCCCAATATTTAAAGCCCTAAAAGAGAGGATCTTTCAGCCAAGAATACTATACCCATCAAAGCTATCCTTCAAATACGAAGGAGAAATAAAAACATTCACAGATATAGAAAAGATGAGAGAATTTATCATCAGAAAACCCCTCACTCCAGGAAATAGTAAAGGGGGTTTTCCAACCAGATTCAAAGAACAAAAAACAAACCACAAGTAAAAGCTCCACCAAGAACACAATAAAACCAAATTTAAACTGTGACAACAAAAACAAAAAATGGGGGAAAGGACGGAGATTAACAGTAGCAAAGGATGATGAACTGCAGAAACACTCATAAAATAGGGTACTACAACAAATATGGTAGATACCCTTTTCGTTACTTAATGGTAACCACCCTTGAAAAAACCACCACAGAAGCACATGACTTAAAAAAGGTAGCAACAGAGGAAAAAAGTATGGAATACAAACAAACAAAAACAAATAATAGAAAAACAAAAGAAAAAAATCAAACAAGATACAAAACTAACAGAAAGCAATTTATAAAATGGCAATAGGGAACCCACAAGTGTCAATAATTAAACTAAATGTAAATGGATTAAATTCACCAATAAAAAGACACAGAGTAGCAGAATGGATTAAAAAAGAAAATTTACTGTATGCTGCCTACAAGAAACTCATCTAAGCCACAAGGATAAAAACAAATTTAAAGTGAAAGGCTGGAAAACAATAGTTCAAGCAAATAACATTCAAAAAAAAGCAGGTGTAGCAGTACTCATATCTGATAATGCTGACTACAAGACAGAAAAAGTACTCAGAGACAAAAATGATCATTTCATAATGATTAAGGGGATACTGAATCAAGAAGATATAACAATCCTTAATATATATACACCAAACCGAGGAGCACCAAAATATATAAGACAACTACTTATTGACCTAAAAACAAAAATGACAAAAATACAATCATACTTGGAGACCTCAATACACCGCTGATGGCTCTAGATCATTCATTCAAACAGAAAATCAATAAAGATATATTGGCCTTAAACGAAACAATAGAGCACCTGGGTATGATAGTTATCTACAGGACACTTCATCCCAAAATGACAGAGTATACATTTTTCTCTAGTGTACATGGAACATTCTCAAGAATTGATCATATGTTGGGACACAAAAATAACATCAGCAAATTCAAAAAAATTGAAATTGTACCAAGCATATTTTCTCATCATAAAGCCTTGAAACTAGAATTCAACTGCAAAAAAGAGGAAAAAAAAAACACAAAAATGTGGAAACTAAACAACATACTTTTAAAAAATGAATGAGTCAAAGAAGAAATAAATGCAGAGATCAAAAGATATATACAGACAAATGAAAATGACAATACGACATTTCAGAATCTATGAAATGCAGCAAAAGCAGTAATAAGGAGGAAGTTCATATCACTTCAGACCTATATGAACAAACAAGAGAGAGCCCAAGTGAACCACTTAACTTCACACCTTAAAGAACAAGAAAAAGAAGAACAAAGACAATGCAAAACCAGCCGAAGAAAGGAAATAATAAAAATCAGAGTAGAAATAAATAAAATAGAGAACAGAAAAATTATGGAAAAAAATAATAAAACAAGGAGCTGGTTCTTTGAAAAGATCAACAAAATTGACAAACCCTTGGCAAGATTCACCAAGGAAAAAAGAGAAAGGCCTCATATAAAAAAATCCAAAATGAAAGAGGAGAAATCAGCACAGACATCATAGATATACAAAGAATTATTATAGAATACTACGAAAAACTATATGCCACCAAATTCAACAATCTAGAAGAAATGGATAAATTCCTAGAACAATACAACCTTCCTAGACTGAGTCAAGAAGAAGCAGAAACCCTAAACAGACCAATTAGCAGGGAGGAAATAGAAAAAACTATTAAAAAACTCCCCCAAAATAAAAGTCCAGGCCCAGATGGTTATACTAGTGAATTCTATGAAACATTCAAAGAAGACTTGGATCCTATTCTACCCAAAGTCTTCCCAAAAATTGCAGAAGAAACAATACTTCCAAACACATTTTATGAGGCCAACAAAACCCTCATACCAAAACCTGGCAAGGACGGCACAAAAAAAGAAAATTTCAGACCAATATCCCTAATGAATACAGATGCTAAAATACTAAACAAAATACTGGCAAATCTAATACAACAACATATTAAAAAAATAATACATCATGATCAAGTGGGATTCATCCCAGAATCTCAAGGATGGTTCAACATACGTAAAACGGTTAACGTAATATACCATATCAACAAAACAAAGAACAAAAACCACATGATCTTATCAATAAATACAGAAAAGGCATTAGATAAAATACAACACAATTTTATGTTTAAGACACTCAACAAAATGGGCATAGAAGGAAAATATCTCAACATAATAAAGGCTATATATGATAAACCATCAGCCAACATCATATCAAATGGCATAAAACTGAGTACTTTCCACCTTAATCAAGGATAAGACAGGTTTGTCCACTCTCTCCACTCTTATTTAATGTAGTGCTAGAAGTTCTGGGCAGAGCAATCAGACAAGACAAAGAAATAAAAGGCATCCATATCGGAAAAGAAGAAGTAAAGGTATCACTTTTTGCAGATGATGTGATCCTGTACATTGAAAACCCCAAAGACTCCACAAAAAGATTACTAGAAACAATAAACCAATACAGTAAGGTTGCAAGATACAAAATTAACATACAAAAGTCCATAGCCTTTCTATATGCCAACAATGAAATATTAGAAAACAAACTCAAAAAAATAATCCCCTTCACGATTACAACAAAAAAAATAAAATACCTAGGAATAAACATAACAAAGAATGTAAAGGACCTATATAACGAAAACTACAAAGCATTGTTAAGGAAATCGGAAAAGATACAATGAGATGGAAAAATATTCCTTGTTCTTGGATTGGAAGAATAAATATAATCAAAATGGCCATATTACCCAAAGCAATTTATAAATTTAATGCAATTCCCATCAAAATTCCTATGACATTTTTTAAAGAAATGGAACAAAAATCATCAGATTTATATGGAACTATAATAAACACTGAATAGCCAAAGCAATCCTAAGAAAAAGAATGAAGCTGGGGGCATTACAATACCTGACTTCAAACTATATTATAGGGCCACAACAATCAAAACAGCATGGAATTGGCAGAAAAATAGACACTCAGACCAATGGAACAGAATAGAAAGCCCAGAAATAAAACCACATATATATGGTCAAATAATTTTTGCTAAAGGGGCCAACTACACACAATGGAGAAAAGAATGTGTCTTCAACAAATGGTGCTGGGAATCTGGAAAGCCACATGCAAAGAATAAAACTGGACTACAGTTTGTCCCCTTGTACTAAAATTAATTCAAAATGGATCAAAGACCTAAACATAAGACCTGAAACAATAAAGTACATAGAAGAAGACATAGGTACTAAACTCATGGACCTGGGTTTTAAAGAGCATTTTATGAATTTGACTCCAAAGGTAAGAAAAGTGAAGGCAAAAATAAATGAATGGGACTACATTAGACTAAGAAGTTTATGCTCAGCAAGAGAAACTGACAGCAAAATAAACAAACAGCCAACTAAATGGGAAATGATATTTTCAAACAACAGCTCAGATAAGGGCCTAATATCCAAAATATACAAAGAACTCATAAAACAACAACAAACAAACAATCCAATAAAAAAATGGGAAGAGGACATGAACAGACACTTTTCTCAGGAAAAAAAATACAAATGGCCAACCGATATATGAAAAAATGCTCATCTTCATTAGTTATTAGAGAAATGCAAATCAAAACTGCAATGAGATACCACCTCACACCTGTTAGATTAGCTATTATTAACAAGACAGGTAATAGCAAATGTTGGAGAGGCTGTGGAGAAAAAGGAACCCTCATACACTGTTGGTGGGAATGTAAAGTAGTACAACCATTATGGAAGAAAGTATGGTGGTTCCTCAAAAAAGTGAATGTAGAACTACTTTATGACCCAGCAATCCCTGTACTGGGTATATATCCCCAAAACTCAGAAACATTGATATGTAAAGACACATGTAGCCCCATGTTCATTGCAGCATTGTTCACAATGGCCAAGACATGGAAACAACCAAAAAGCCCGTCAATAGAAGACTTGCCCAGAATGCTGGGGTTTGCCACTGAAGGCTGAAGGTGCCCAGGGTCATCAGCCCCATCTACCACACTGTGGACGAGCCTAGGGTATTTATTCCAAGAAGCAGGTAATCTGATCTCATTTGCACAAGGGCTACTTAAATATGTCTTGCCTGAATAGTCAGGTTTTTTATTCTTTTCTCAAAGATCTCTGTTGTGGGTGTTGATAGTCCTATTTTCTGCTGCTTTGTTCAATATATAGTGTTTCCTTTATTCCTCCTACCTCATTGCCCCACTCATATTTCAGGCTGGGACCTACTCCTAATTTAGAGCTCCTTCTCCCCCTTTTTGCCAACTTCTATTGTGAATTTACCTTTGCCACCCAGCTTAGTGTATCCCAAGGTTCTCTTTACCACGCCACAGTCGCAGAGCTCCAGGGAAAAGCACCCTGGTCTCATCTCTCCAGGCAGAGGAGAACAGAGGCTCCATCTCCACACATGCTGCAGATGGCTTTTCCTCAATCATTACCAGCTAGAAGCAGCAGACATTGGGACTTGGAAGTGAGCTGCAAAGTATATAAAATTGTGACAACAATTCCAGTGCCATGCGGACTTTTCCTGGATGTGGACTTTTTCTGGACTCCTATTTTTGTGATAGCTCCTAACAGACTGAATTGGGGTTGGGTTGCATTCGCAGGGATTTGGAATGGTGTTGGTGCCAACTTGGACTTGGTGAACATGTTAAGGACAGTAGTCCTTTTATGAATTCTTGTTGTATTGGCCAAGAGTTTGCTTAAAGGCTTTAATCACAGTAAAAAAAAAAAATATATATATATATATATATGTGTGTGTGTGTGTGTGTGTGTGTGTATGTATATATATGTATATATATATATGACTGGATAAAGAAGATGTGGCACATATACACTATGGAATACTACTCAGCCATAAGAAATGATGACATCAGATCATTTACAGCAAAATGGGTGATGGTTATGCAACATAATTGAATGACAAGATAACTGTGACATGTTTTCTTTGAATATATGTACCCTGATTTATTGATGTCACCCCATTAAAATTAATAAAACTTTATGTATATAAAAAAAGAAATACTGGTCAGTTTGTTGATTTAAATTTACTTGTTCTTTATTTTAAATATTGTATTTGTTCCCGTTTTGTTTTTTTACTTTAAAATAAGATATGTGCAGTGTGCATAGGGATTTGTTCATAGTTTTTTTATAGTCTGGCCCTCCAACGGTCTGAGGGACAGTGAACTGGTCCCCTGTGTAAAATGTTTGGGGACCCCTGCACTATAGGGTGATCCCAATGGACCCTTTCCTTGGGGTTCCAGATTACATATCATTTGGTTTTATGTTTGGGATTCACATTTCTAAGAAAACATTTTTTTATTCTCTTGCCTGTGGGTATATATACTCTTAGCTGCCACCTAAACTAACCTTGAGCTAGGTTGGAGACATCTGGGCATGTGAATATTTAATATGCAGTCTTTCATTGTACATAAACCTTTGCTTAATTTCTTTTTTTTTTTAAACATAGAACCCAAGCTTAACAAGGTCTGGCTTCCTCCGAGTAGAGACCTGTTTTACCCTACTCTACCTACATAATAATCCTCTACTTTAGGAGTAGATCCTAGTTTTGTGGGACCAGAAATTTATGCAATTTAGGGGCTTTAAGAGAAAGAATAAAAATAACTGTTTTGCAAATTAAAATGACCATTTAAACACATTTCTTGGGCCCCTTCCAGGACTTTGGAAGGGGTCCCAGTGGATTGTAGGCCCTGAGGCTAAAGATTAACTTCATGGTAAATCTAAATTGGCCTCCAGTCTTTCCTGAGATGAGGACCCCAAATTGCTTAGTAGTATGGAATTGCTTAGTAGTAATAAATCATAAACACAATCTGAATCAAAAAGACTTTCACCCCAAGTTTTAGAGACACCTAGTACTATACATTTTTATGCCTTTTTAAGGGAGAGTGGTAGTAATAAAATTGCTTCTTGGCTTTCCTCATTCCTGTTTTCAGCTTGGGTTTGCCAAATTAATTTTTATTGATCTATCAGCTTTCCAGTGTCCAAAATGTTGATGCTATTGTTTCTTTTACCATTCTTGTTGTTCTTGCTAGTTTATGCTATTAAAAAAAATGCCTGTTATTTTACTGTTTCAAAAGGAAGCAGAAGTTAAGGTGTATGCTCAGTCTCCATTCTTAACCCAGAATGTGCTAAATCCTATTCCAAAATTGACCCTCCCCCCACTCCTACAAATGTTTGGAAGTTTACACTGCTAGTAGCACAGTAAAAAATATCCACTTATCCTTGCCAACATTCCATATTCTCAAAATTTCCCAATCTGGTGAAGCTATATTATTATGTAAATATGCATTTCCCTGATTACTACTGAGTTCCAACATAACTTTATATGTTTATTGGCCCTTTGCATTTCCTCTTCTATGAATAACCTGTTCATATAATTTACCCATTTTTCCAGTAATTAATGAAGGGAATCAGAATACACTACCCAAAATATCCCATTTGGCATACTGATTGAGCTGAAAGCAATGAGAGAAATTGAATATAGGAAGAGGTCTCTGACCTCCCTCTTTCTACCTACCACGGGACATGCAATTTCCCATGAGAAAGGTGCCCTCTCTGTGCCATGGTTTAGAGATCTTATTTATTACCAGCTTTTCAAAACTGCACATCATATAGGAAATACCCTTGCAAGAAATTAAATGGGAATTTGTTAACATTATAAAAAAATACCAGAGATTGAAATAAAATGTCCATTTTAATATTAGTCACACAAATATTTACTTACATTTATCTGAAAAGTATGATAACAACTTGTGCATGTCACATTCATATTACTAACCATGTAAGAACTACACATCACCATTTATTCATCTATATCAGAATAACATACAAGGTTTTTGTTTAAGACCTTTCAGTTAAAAGGAAATAATAGGGAAAATGAATTTCCAAAGATTCAGTTATTAACAATAAAAATAAAAATTATTTCTAAATGTCTTCTATTTTTGACAACTTTGAAGTACATTTACATGCTATCATTTAAAAAAACAAATTACAACAAGGGTCACTGTCAGGGTGATATATATATTTTTAAAGCTTTTTTTAAAATACGCTAAGATTATGCTTTAACATCACTTGATTTCTTCTTGGCACATGTGGCATCTTGGAAAGTAAAAATACACTTTGCCAATTTCCTGTTATTGTGCGGGTCTAAGCGCAAGAGCGCAGCTGGGTGGCAGACAGACCTATGTTCAATCACCAGCTCTGTCCAGAGTTGTGTTGTGGGAGGCTGGTCAATTTCTTCTTGGCACTGGGCCAGGATTAAATTAAATAATGCACATTTTTCAATTCATGGCATGGGCACTAAATGAATGATAGATGCTTTCCCCAATTTATTCATATTGAAGCAATAGTAAATTATCACAATTTTATGTTTTGGTACAATTGGAAAAATGGAAAAAAATTAAAAATAAAATCAGTGTGTTTTGAAGAATTGCACTTTTAAGAAATAAAGCCTTCATCAGGTTTAAAAATTAGTGCCTACTATACCCTGATTTAAAAAAAAGTATGATAAAATGGTCAATGGTTAAGGACTTTTGGTTTCTTTTGTGCTAGTGATATAAAAATAATGGCTATATTTAAGGCTCATTAAGTGATTATCTGTAGTTGCCCTGAACCAAATTTATATTCTTGATGTTGCACTATCAGCTGAAACAGACCTACTATCTTGAGACTACCATAGAGAAACACCTATGACAGTCTACATCTGAACAATCATGGCCTCCTTACTGATTTTAAGTAAAAGTTCATTTGGTCTCATGTGGCAGTACAGCTTGTCTGTCATTAAGGATGATTCTTCTATACACAATCACAACCTCATTTTTTTCATACTCAATACTTGGTCTTTGAAAACTCTGAGCTTCCTGAAAATGAAATTTAAACTGTCACAGGGAATACCTTACTCAGACAGCAATGCTTCCATCCCTCTCTTGCATCTTTTTGTTTCCTATCCTGACCACCTAACAAACTATCTTTCCAAATCAAAAACCCTTCCTCCAAAAACTTTTCCCTAAATTTCACATCCCTCCATTTATGTCCCTGACACTCATGTGTAATTTGTATCAACTTCAATCTGTATATAATATTATTCATATTTTGCTTTCTATTTCCAGCTAGAATCTAATCTCTTTGACTTTTTGTGTTTCCACAGTCTTTAGCACAATGCTGTGCATGTATGTATGTGACTGTGTGTATGCATGTGGGTGTGTGTGGATGTGTGTATTGAGTGAATAAAAAATGAAAGAACCTCAGTGGCTTTAGGTTAGGAAAAGTTCCAACATTTTTCAGAAATCAATTGCTGGACCTTCCTAAAACCTAAAAATCTGATTTCCAAAGTTATTTCAGTTTAGTCTTAGATATGTCAATAATAAAAAGGCAATGAAAAAACTTTTTTAAAAAAACCTTTATGAAATATTCTGAAAGGTTTTAAAAGAAATTATTAAGAGCACCAAACCAAAACATTTTACTAACTACTGGTATAACTTTCCTATAACTGTACAAATGTAGACTTCATTTCATTTAAGACAAAAAATACTGAACAGGAATAGGTGTTGTGAATCAGGATTAAAAAGGCAATTCACTCTAAGTCAGTATCTAATGCACACTTTGCAATTAATTTGAAAAGCCTTCTGTGGTACATATGTATGTTATGCTAAATAAAAGAATGGTTTTGATCAGGATGTTGTAGATGTCTGTAGTTGTTTTGATACTATAAAATATGACATATACTGAAGCTACTTCACAAGAAAAATTTTGTTTATAACTGTTAATATTAAAATAGGATATAATAAAAAAATTATTCTCAATTGTATATTTTTGAGGTTTGCCTGACAGTGTCCTTTTGAGAAATATGACAATTTGTAGTTAGATTACAGACATTTGAATTTCACTTTTATGATTAAAAATATTACACATATATAATAACAAACAACAATATATATCATCTTTTTACTTTGAAGTACTCTGCAATTTACATTTAAAGCTTTGCAATAAAACAAAATTCATTGTACTTTTGTATGTAAAATTATACAATTTATAATGTATGTGATAACTACATTAAGAATAAATAAAACAAAGCATAAAAATTCTGTATCATAACAATGGATTGTTTTAGCTATTATTATTAAATCTTAGTTTATATGTTTGTATCAAGTTCTAATGTATTTTAAACCCAAGAACCTTTACCTTTAAATAATATACTAAAAATATCTAGTTCGGAGTATAAGCATAACACTTTTTATGCCCTGTTTCTAGGTCATCTGGACAGAGGCAAGGACAGTTCTTTTACTACAAAATGCCTCCTTGTTTTCCCATATATTTTGTTAATTTTAGAGCAAATATTACAAGATGACAGCTTTGGAAAATTATAGTCTCACTTAAGAGGTTTATTATTTGGAAGAAAGAAAAAAATTAAACTAAGAACTTCCTTTTTTGGCTTATTCATTCTCAACCTTTTTTCTCTAATATACAACAGTAGTATAATGGCACTTTTTCAAATGCTCACCATTAATCATTTTTAACCAGCACAAAGTGAATGGGATTAATTTATAGAATTAATCTAAATGTGTTATAAGTATAGATACTAGGGTGAGGTCCTAGAATTTGTTACACGTAGGGCTAAACTTGCAAGAGATCTTACGGCAAAAGTTGAAAATTTATGACATATCCCAGCTTTTGCAATATAGTTAGAAGCCAATCGAAAGAGCCTTTCAGCACCAAAGGTATTGAAGTGCCCAGGAAGCACCTTCTCCACCAGACCTCTATCCACAAGCTCTATCAGACGTTCACAGGTTCCAACATAGTCGTTTATCCTGCTGTATGGGAGCCAATCAATCAGTGATCCATCGTACACAACGTCTCCACTGAAGAGAATCTTTCGGTCTTTGTCATGTAAGCAAATACTGCCCCTGGAGTGACCGGGCATGTGCATAACAGTGAGCTGTCGGTCACCGAGGTTGATTATATCCCCTACAAAAGGAAAAAGGGTTTACAGATAAGCGTGTTGCACATATGACTTCAGTTACTTAAAGAATAGAAGAACATTAAATGGTTTCAAAGAGGTTGGGAAGGATGACACTTACTTTATAGTTTTATTTTTAAAATACCATTTTTCTTTTTCTTTTTTTGTAACAGAGACATAGAGAGAGACAGAAGGACAGACAGACAGGAAGAGAGAGAGATGAGAAGCATCAATGCACCGTTGCAGCTCCTTAGTTGCTCATTAGATTAGATTGCAGTTTCATATGTGCCTTGACTAGGGGGCTATAGCAGAGCTAGTGACCCCTTGTAAAGCCAGGAACCTTGGGTTCAAGCCAGCGACCTTGGGCTTCATGCCAGCAACCTTTGGGCTCAAGCCAGTGTCCATAGGATCATGTCTATGACCCCACGCTCAAGCCAGCAAACCCACACTCATGCTGCATGAGCCTGCGCTCAAGCCGGCCACCTCGGGCTTTCGAACCTGGGTCCTCTGCATTCCAGTCCGATGCTCTATCCACTGCACCACCAGCTTGTCAGACAAAATACCATTTTTCTTATTGATGATTTAAAACTAAGTTGCCTAGGCCCTGGCCAGGTAGCTCAGTTGGTTAGAGCATCATCCCAACATGCCAAGGTTGTGGGCTCAATCCCCAGTCAGGGCACAGACAAAAAACAACCAATGATGACATGAATATAAGTGGAATAAAAAGTTAGACAACTTGGTGTTTCTCTCTCTCTTGCTCTCTGTCTCCCTTCCCTTCTCTCTAAAAATCAGTAAAAACATAAAACTAAAAATAAATAAGTTGCCTGAATTTCCTTTCTATTGTTTGCTAGACCAGTGTTTGCCAAAATGAGTAACGTGGAACATTATTTCTGCACATTGTTATGATAAATAAAAGAAAGAAGAAAAGAAGATTCTGTGGTCATATAATTTTTGAGACTTCAAAGAAAATTCAGCAGCTTTCTTTTTCTGCAAGCCTTCTTTAGCACAGTAATGCACACTGTGGCCAGATGTGAGGGAGATCTGGCTGCATACTTTCTCAACTTAGTGACCACAAACTTTTATTTTTCAGACCACCCGCGGTACCAGCATCCTCATGACACAATTCATGAATGCTGCTCTAGTGAACAGTATTATATTTTTACCCCTTGGTTTGTCAGTCTGTGGAAACTAAGGAATTGGTATAAATGATAATGCTCTGGTGGCTGCAACTGCTGTAATAAACTGGCCTTAATTTCTAATCCAGGAACATCATGTCTTCTGTAAGAATCCATTAAACTGTGGCAGACTAATTTACTAACTTGCAAGTAGGGTATAATCTCAGACTCTTCCCAGGCTTTGATAGTGAGAGAAAATTGAGCTTATATGAGTGCAAAATTTCTATTTTACTGGGTTAAATAAGTACTAACCTATGTAAATCATCCTAAGTTAAAAGTTTTCACACTTATTTCTAGTGCAAATACACATACATAGAAGTAAAATCAAAGAAATACACTAACAAAGTTAATAGAAGAATTAAAGTGTAATAATCAGGATTTGTGAAACATAAACAAACACAATAAAGAAGAAACAGAGGGATAATCAAGAAATAAGACAAAGAAAACAGCGTGACCTGTTGTGGTGCAATGGATAAGCATTGACCTGGAACACTGAGGTGCTGGTTTGAAACCTCAGGCTTTCCTGGTCAAGGCACATATGGCAGTTGATGCTTCCCGCTACTTCCCCCACCCTCTAAAATGAATAAAAATAAAATTAAAAAAAAATAAAAGTACAGAAAACAACAAAATGGCAGACCCAAATACAACTATATCAATAATTACATTAAATATGAGTGAGATAAACATTCTAATCAAAGGCAAAGAATGTTGCACTAGATTATAATAAGCAAGCTATATGTCAGTCTATATAATATAAGATCAAAGACAAAAATAGGTTAAAAACATTATATATAACATATACATATTAACTCTAAAGGGACTATAATATCAAAATATTAATATCAGATAAAATAAGGACTATTACTGGAGAAAAGAGGGACATTATATGAAGATATATATTAGGTCAATACATTAAAAAATAAAAATTATAAATGTACATGTACCAACAACAGAAACTAAAAGATGTTTTATCCGAACACTGAAAATCATATACTATCAAGAGAAATTAAAGGAGACATAAACATAAGGAGAAATATTCCACCTCATTGACTGGAAGACTCAAAATTGTTAAGATGATAACTGAATTCATTTTTTTTCTATAGGTGCAATGTCTAATAGAACTTTCTGAGATTATCAAAATATTCTGTATCAACACTGTCCAATATGGTAGCTATTAGCACGTAGCAAATGGCACTTGAAATAAGGCTAGTTATTTTAATCAGTTAATTTAAATTTGTGTTTGGATAGTCACATATGGCTAGTGGTATCTGTAATGGTCAGTGTAGATCTAGAAATTCAATAGCATCTCAGTCAAAACCTTGACATGCTTTTTTTTACAGAAACTTAAAACCTGACTCTAAAATTTGTATAGGACTGCAAATGACCTATAATAGCCAAAATAATTTTGAAAAAGAGGTGCAAAGTTGAAAGACTTACATTACCTAATTTTAAGAATTATAATAAAGTTACAATAATCAAGATAGTGTGGTACTGGCTATATGATATACATAATTAATGGGAGAGAACAGAATCCAAAAAGGAACACATACATGTGTTCAATGGATTTTTGACAAAGGTGTCTATCAAAATAATTCAATGGGTAAAAGGATAATCTTTTCAACAAATTAGACTGTAGCTCTTCATATATCCACATGCAAACAAATAAGCAAAACAGAAGCTCTCAACTGTTACTTCACAATATTAACAAAAACTAATTCAAAATGGATCATAAACCTAAATGTAAAAGCTTCTAGAAAAAAATCTTTGTGATCTTGGGCTAGACACAGAGCTCTTATATAAGACCTAAAAAAACCCCCATAAAACATAAGGAAAAATGACTAACTGACTTCATCCAAATTGTAAAGTTTCTTGCTTAAAGGACACCATTAAGAAAATGAAAAATTGCCTGACAAGTTGGTGGTGCAGTGGATACAGTGTCACATTGGGGTCACCGGCTTGAGTATGGGCTCATCCGGCTTCATTGAGGGCTCACCAGCTTAAGCATCAGGTTGCTGGCTTGAGTGTGGGATCATAGACATGACCCCATGGTTACTGGCTTGAGCCCTAAGGTCTCTGGCTTAAAGCCCAAGGTTGTTGTTAAGCCCAAGGTCCCTGGCTTAAGCAAGGGGTCACTCACTCTGCTGTAGCTCCCCCCGCAATCAGGGCACATACGAGAAAGCAATCAATGAACAACTAAGGAGACAAAAGAGCCGCAATGAAGAATTGATGCTTCTCATCTCTCTCCTTTCCTGTCTGACTCTATTTGTCCCTCTCTCTGTCTCTGTCACAAAAGAAAGAAAGAAAAAAAGAAGGAAGAGAGGGAGGGAGGGAGGGAGGGAGGGAGGGAGGGAGGAAGGAAGGAAGGAAGGAAGGAAGGAAGGAAGGAAGGAAGGAAGGAAGGAAGGAAGGAAAATGAAAAATAAGCAACACACTAAGAGTATTTACAAATTGTGTATTTCATAAAGGACTTGAATTCAGAATACATAAAGAACTCTTATACCATAATAAGAAAACAAAAATTTCACATTTAAAAGGGAGAAAAGATTTTAATAGTTCTTTTAATAAAGAAGATACTTAGCCTGACCAGGCAGTGGCACAATGGATAGAATGTCAGACTGGGATGCGAAGGACTCAGGTTCGAGACCCCAAGGTCGCCAGCTTGAGTGCAGGCTCATCTGGCTTGAGCAAAAAGCTCACCAGCTTGAACCCAAGGTCGCTGGCTCAAGCAAGGGGTCACTCAGTCTGCTGAAGGCCCACGGTCAAGGCACATATGAGAAAGCAATCAATGAACAACGATGGTGTCGCAACGAAAAACTAATGATTGATGCTTCTCATCTCTCTCTGTTCCTGCCTGTTTGTCCCTATCTATCCCTCTCTCTGACTCTCTCTCTCTGTCCCTGTTAAAAAAAAAAAAGATACTTAAATAGCAAATAAGTACCTGAAGGATGTTCAACATCATTAGTCATTAGAAAAATGCAAATTAAATCACAATGAAATACTTCATACTCACTAGAATAGCTAACATCTATTGAGAAAGAAATGGAGAAACTGGAACCCTTATACAATACAGTTGGGAATGTAAAATGGTATAACTACTTTGGAAAAACAGTCTTAAGACACTGTAAAGCCTGTAGCCATGGCCACCATCACAGTAGCCTGGCCCACGCAGGTTTGCATTTGATTCGGACAGATGGTAATGAAACAACAGAGCCAAGAACCGGTGGGCCACTACCTTTAATCCTAGCTTGCACCCGACAGGCGAGAAATACACACAGTGGGAAAACACTTCCCTTTCCACTCAGGGCTCCCAAAGCCACTGACTTATCCGAGTTTCCTAGAATCAAAGGTTTCTACCTCACCAGCCTTATTCACTTCTGTTTCCCATCTCTTCTCTCTGCACAAACTGGCTTCTCCTACAGCACTCCGCCATCTTGGCTGCTTCTCCTGGCCTCCTCCACATAGCCTTTCTCTGCTCTCCTCTCTAATGCTAATCTCAGGAACCAAGAGAGAGAAAGCTCCTGGTCTGCCCCATTTTATAGTGTAGAAATCAAAGCCTTTAATCCAATATACAAAGAAAGCAGTCTCTGATACAAAGTCACTTATCTGAGGCATAATGGGATTCCTCATGAGAGTGCACCACTCCACATCATGCAATTAGTCAAGGGTGTGGGGAAAAGCTTAGTCTTAAAACTAAGCATTAGGCTATAATGACTTCGCCAGCTTACAGCCTGTCCCCTATGCCCAATGCAAACTATAAGCGAGCAAACATATACATCATATTTGCAAACTTATTTGACCCACAGACACTGTCTTAAACAATTAACATACACTTACTATAAGGCCCAGGAATTCTATTCCTAGGTATCTATCAAGGAAAATGAAAACATGTATCCACACAAAGACTTATATGCAATTATTCATGGCAACATTATTCATAATAGCCCCAGACTAGAAAGATTCAAATTTTCTTGAACAGGTAAATAGATATGTTATGTCCATAAATGGATTATTTTTAGGCAATAGAAAGGAATGAATTATTAATCGATACATGGATGAATCTCCAAAATATCATGCCAGATGAAAAAAGACAGACACAAAAAGACTATATATTACACAGTGGTGGGCAAAAGTAGATTTACAGTTGTATGTAAACAGTTTAATCTTGTATTATTTATTAATTAATGTTACTATTTTTCATATAAACAACTGTAAACCTTCTTTTGCCCACTCCTGTATAATTGCATTTGTAGAAAATGTTCAGAAAAAAATCAATTGTAGTGACATAAAACAGATCAGTGAGGTTAGAGGTAGGAACAGGGATTTGCCTGGTCTTGACTTGAATCCTAGTAATTACATTGAAATAGTATCACTCCCAAATTTCCCAGCATTCCAGTCATAAGGAGCCAGATTCCTTTAAAGGATAATTGTTCCAGACTTAGGTGCCTCTGTGGAATCACAAACCATTGCCATTTACAGTATGACTGGCAGGTAAGGTTAAAAGAAAATTATAGCTAAGTTGACTTAATATAATAATATAGCTGTTAGAGACTGATTATTTAATAAGTATAAAGAAAGGAAGGGAGTAAGGAAAGTTTGATCCTCAAAAAGCAGCTCTGGAGAATTACTAATGTAGAGTCTTATTGATCTTAGGTTATGTCTAGATGATATTCAAAATATTTAGAAACAGAAAAGATATATACACACTACCTAGCAAAACAGATATCAACTGTAAGCAACTGATAAGACCATTGTAGCTGAATATCATTAGATTTGCTATTACCTTGTGGCTTTATAAATGCCTTCTATATGCTTATAATGCTCACATAATTTCAACAAAAGCTTTCTTACACAAGCCAGAACTGCTCATGAAATGTACACACACATACTCCTGACCCACTTGTTCCCAGATTCCAGCCGTCCCTGAGTTTTCTTGCCTTTTCCAATACCCTTTCTCATCTTGGCATTCCTGGTCTTTTACTTCATTTCATTTTAACCAAAGTATATATACATATTTCAAATCAAATATTCCAGAAGGTGTTAAATGTAAAAAATAAAAAAGTCCTTTGACCGATTCTGGCTCTATCCAATCCTGTTCCCAAGAAGGCAAACCACTTTGAACAGTTTTAGCTATTTGTTTCAGGTAGTTGCCTCTACTAAATGTAGTTATCTTTAGATAATGTTTATACTTGAGTCTTGATTTGCCAATTAAATAAATTGTACTGATTTTATTCATGTATTACCATTACTTGGTTTTAAAATTTTAAATATTTATATTATCTGTTGATTTCCACTAAGAAACATAAGGATAGCTTTCTTACTTCTCACTCTCCACATATGTATACATTTCCCATCCTCTCATCCTCCAAAAAAGTAGTGATTTAAGTGTTCCAATCTGGAACCCTCTATGCCTGGGGTGCTATCATTGTCAGACTGTCATACTTTGCCATCATTCTGATTTTTCCTTTCAACTTTTTCTTGTTTTATATCTCCTATATTCCATGTCTTCCATTTGGTTTACCTCCTTGTTTTGAGGGGAATAAATAGGATAAAGGTTTATCTGAGTATATTCTAAAGTAACACATGTAGGAAATAATTTTTTGAAACTTTGGTCATTAGTGGAATAGATATAGAATTCTAAGCTGGAAATCAATTTTATTTAAATAAGGCATAACACTTCTTTTCAAGCTCCAAAACTATTATGCTCTTTCTTTACAGATAATCTTTTTTAAGTTTCTGAAAGCTTGATTTCCAGTATTCTGAAACTTTACAATAATGTGGCTTGGGTTGGATGTGTTTTCTTCCATTTTTCTGGAAACTCTGTGGGTTTATTCAATCTGGAAAGTTATATCCTTCACCTGTAGGATATTTTCTTGAATTATTTCTACTGTGCTTTCTTTTCTTCCTATTTTAAAATTCTATCTGTACTCCTATTATTCCAATGTTGGATTTCCTAAACTGATCCTTTACTGGTTCTCTCCTAGTTTCCATTTTGCCTATCTGTTCTTTTTGTAAGTTCTCAATGTTATCTTCTGGATCTTCTACTTTTTTTTGACGTTTTAAATTCCAATAGCCCTTTATGTGTGTGCTCTCTCTGTTGCTTATTTTGAAAGCATCCTATTGTCTCTTGGATATCTTGCAATACCTACTATAGTCCCCTGATGCAATTAATGATAGTCCTACGCTTTCAAGTTGCTTTAAGCTGTTTTAGTATTTGATGTCGTTAAAGGATTTTCCCAGATTTTAAATAATGCTTGGTTGTCTGTTTAAGAGTGGAGGATGAAAAAGGCTGCTTGAAACATATGCAAGGTGCCTATTAATATATATATATATAGGCTTCACTGTAGAGAGATCAAGCCAGGGGTTACTTAGAGGTCAGCATCTTAGTCTTTCATCTATGTCTGGGCAGCATCTCACATAAGATTCTTTCTTATGGGCGGGAGGTGGTGGTGGGAGGTAGTAAAAGCCTGGCTGTCATTGTCTGGGAACTAGTAGGGAGTGTACACACACACACTTATTCCTCCTATTTTCAGTTCTGAACCTCTGAGCTCAATAGTACTTAACATCCCTCAATCAAGAAACCCCTCTGTTTTTCTCTTTCTCTCCAGAGAACAAACTAACTGGATGAGCATTCACTTAGGAAGAAGGTTTCTAGAGGTTCAATGGCTTCTCAAATGGCTTTTAACCTTTTCTACTTATTTTAGTAGTCTTCCTTTTTTTTTTAGTAGTCTTCCTTTTGCTGCCACTAAGGTACCAGCTATTGCTAATACCTTTCAAGGCTCGTGCAGAGCAAACTGGATTGGTTCTTGACTCCGCATGCTGAAATAGGATAAAACTGCTGACTCAGTCATCAGACATATTATTCTCCAGAATGCAAAACAGTTCCTCAGTCAATGTAGATTAATACCTAAAATGAGCAAACCACAGTCCTTTTATAGTAATGTCAGTGGGGTTTGAAAGAAAATCAAATTAGATGTGTTTGTTCGATCTGTTTTTTTTTTATCATTCCCAAATGATTCAAGTCCATCTGAAACAACTGTTTTAATACAAAACTGGGTTTTCAGTTCTGAGTATGCAAAACAGTTTATACTTGTATTATTATTTATTGTATTATTTTCTATATGAACTGTAAACCTACTTTTGCCCCACCCTATATGTTGGTGACTCTGAGCAAATTGTTTAAATATGCATAATAGAAACAAAAATGCCTGCACTTCATATCACTTGAATATTGTGAAAAATAGGTAAAATGTATGCCCATTCAATAAGAATGTGCTGTATCAATCTAAAGTTTATTGCTATCTAATAAGAAGATACTATTTCACTAGTTGTTTTCCTGTTAAAGATGCTGCACTGTGTGATGATCTCACCTTGTCCACCTTGTCCCTCATTTATAAGTCAGCTTTTGGGTTAATAATACAGTGTACAGATTGCTGTTTCTCCAAGACAGGTGACCATCAATTCACTTCAAGTGTAATTCGATAACGACTTCAGCCTCCTTATGTCCTAACCAAAGCAATGAAGACTTTATGCTGTTTGGGTATGTGTTGCTGTGTATGTGTGCTTGACTATGTATGAATTTTTAATATAAATATTTTATATCTCCTTCCAGGCATCCGGATTACAATAATAGCAAGTTAGCAGACCACACAATTCAGAAGAGACAGGAGAATATTCCTGAGAAAAGAGAAAATTAGATACTACTTGAGAGGAGGAGGCATTCAGCTCCTAATTTAAAGAAAAAGAAACTCTCAATATAACACAGAATTATCACCTTCAATGTGTTTGTTAAATATTAACTTTTCTTTTCACACCTTTAAAGGCTTAAAGCACCACACAGGTAGCTTACAGGCCTTTACAATTCCCAAATGCTTTAATTATAATTATAAGGCTATAATTCTACCATCAACCGGTATTTAGAAAACCTGGATTCTAGTCCCAGCTCTTTTCCTAAATGGCTGTGTGACCTCAAGCACGATATTCAGGCCTGCTTGAACTCTTTATCTATGAAACAGGTATTCCTATCACTCTTTCACCATTGACTTCCTATTGTTGGCAGAAAGAAAAGTAAATAAATCAAGTGATTTACTCGTTAGCCAATTTAAATATATTTTAAATACTAATGTCAACATTTTTTGGTCTGTACACCAGAAAAATTTAGTATGTACACTCATCAGCTGCATGGAAATCTTACCTCTAAAATTACCAGTTTAATCAAATGTATAGTAATTAAAAGTACATTTAACGTATTGTTAAATTTATATTAAACATACTGTAATGTAAAAGGACATTAAATTACATTAAGTATACTTTTTTTCATCTTAAACAATACAAGACTGCCATCTAAACCACTTTAATCTTTAAATTTTTATATATATATATATATATTTATTTATTTATTTTTTTTTTTTTTCCTGTATTTTTCTGAAGCCGGAAACGGGGAGAGACAGACTCCCACATGCGCCCCACCGGGATCCACCCGGAACGCCCACCAGGGGGCGACGCTCTGCCCACCAGGGGGCGATGCTCTGCCCCTCCAGGGCGTGGCTCTGTTGCGACCAGAGCCACTCTAGCGCCTGGGGCAGAGGCCAAGGAGCCATCCCCAGCGCCCGGGCCATCTTTGCTCCAATGGAGCCTCGGCTGCGCCTGCGGGAGAGGAAGAGAGAGAGAGAGGAAGGAGAGGGGGAGGGGTGGAGAAGCAGATGGGCGCTTCTCCTGTGTGCCCTGGCAGGGAATCGAACCTGGGACTTCTGCACGCCAGGCCGACGCTCTACCACTGAGCCAACCCGCCAGGGCCTAGATTTATATTTTTAATGAAAGACTCTTTTGGGTGGAATGTGAGGTATAGAATCATGCTATTTTTTTTATATCACAAGTGATTAGGATTTCATCTGAAAGATAAAATGATTTTTGTAAAATATTTCATTATTTGTCATATTGGTAGGTCATAAAGTGAACCTTATTGTAATGCAGCCACTGGATTTTTCTACCTCATTAAAAATGTTTTAATAAATTAAAGTGGCAATTATAATGATTTCAAGAATGGAATGGAAAGAAGGGGGTTTTACATTCTACTCAGAATTACCACAATATATTTATTGGGTAGGATTTAAGTACGACCTTCATGCTTTGATCTCATGCCTTGGTTCAAACCCTAGCTTTTGCCAGCTGTCTTGCTCTGTGCACTGTAGGCACACTATTTAATTGTGTGTCGGTGGGGGGCCTCTCACCTCACTTTAAATGTGTTGTGAGGATATAATGAAGTCAGCAAAAGTATTCAAAAAAATAAAGGAAATTAATATACAAATATTACTGTTGTATCTAACTAGCTGGATTACTTAAGTGCCTGCATGGGGTTGGGAGAACTGGGGTCCTACTCTTATTTTATTCCACTAATTTCTTTCTAAACACCATCCTTTCTCTCAGAGTCAGAGGCCAATGGATATCTATATATAGATAATAGTCCACATCCTTCACTATCATCGTAAATAATTTCCTCATTAATTTTTCGCAGGCCTTGCTTTCAACCGGACTGGATATATGTCATAGTTTAAGACTCAAGACATACATACCACTTTTTGTGTACCCTATCACGATTTTTCCCTCGTGAAGCAACATCAAGAACAGAAATCTATCTGGAAGATAAGGATGCACAAGCATATCGAAACCAGTCTCTAATGGCTTTCTAAGCCTACAGGTGGGAACTGCTCACAGCCCACGGTTACTGGTTACCGAGCAGACAAGTCAGCATTCTCAAAAGCACAGGGCATAACATGCACTCTGTGAGGCGTAATTTAAAAGTCTTCTTGCTTGAAAAGCGCCTGGAAAAGTCAAACAGGTGTTCGGAAAAAGAATGGGAAATTTCTAGTCACAAGTCTGTGGCGCTACAGTACCTTACACAGGAAACTGACTAGGGGGTGAGGCCGGCTTTCCTTTGAGTGCTCAGCATTGCTACACGGTGCCAGAGCTGATGGATCTCTGGTAGGGAAGGCTGCGATGGCCTCCGCTCTGGTCGAGTGGGCTTTCACTCAGGGAAGGGAGAAACAAAACTGGCGTTTCTGCGATGTGACAAAACAAGCCTCTTAGTCACGCACATCTGCAACATGCATCCCTTGGGCAGTTTCATCCCAATCCCCTCCCTCAATGAGAAAGCGCGCGCCCGTGAAGGGCCCATTACCATCCTGCAAGATGAGAGTGGGCTGCACCGCCTGTACTCGGAACTGCCTGGCCCTCCAGCCGGGGCTGGGCGCCCGCACCACCTCACTGTCGGACAGCCAGGTCACGGTCTCAAAGTTGTCCCCGCGAGCCAGTGCCTCGGCCTCAGCATGGTGCACGGCCACCCGGTCAAACTGGTAAAGGCCGCCAGAGTGGTCGAAGTGCACGTGGGTGGCCACGGCTAACAGCGGCCTGCACGCCGCGTCCTCTTTGGCCCCGCGGTCCTGCAAGAGGCCGGAGGAGTACAAGTACTCCGGAAGGCTGCGGAGCCCCAGGCCGGTGTCGATCACCACGTCCTGCTCGGAGCCACGCACTAGCCAGATATTGGCGCGGTTGCCCGACTCATAGAAGCGTTCCTGAATCCAGAAGATGCCGTCGCCCAGGGACTTGTGGGCGTACCACTCGAGTGCAGACATGCTGAACAGGGGTGCGGCCGGCGGAGTGGATGTGGGCGTGGGTGCCTCCGGCAGGCTGTCCGGACTGCAGGCACTGCGGCGGTGCGGGGCTCTCTGCCCGCAGCCAGGGAGGAGGCGCGGAGCCAGGAGGGGGCGGGGCCTGCGCGGGGGCGGGGGCGAGAACCGGGAGAAAGGGGGCGTGGGGACGCCGCCTGGAGCGCCCACCCCCACTCTCTCGCGGGGCCCTGAGAGCGGAGGGCTCTGCTGGCACCGGGGCGCTGCGGCAGTCGCAGTCTCAGTGGTCACGCCACGAGGGAGCGTGAACGCAAGGACCACTGCAGCTGACTGCAGATTATAAGGCAACACTTCCCCACCTCGGGGGCTCTGACTGCAGAGACCAGGGGCGAGACGTAGGCTGCACCAGGTCCGCCTACCCACCGCGAACCGCGATGCGCACTTCCAGCCGGCGCGGAAAGAGTCAGACCAAGCCGGTCGGCCGACTACGGCGCCTGCCAAGGGCTAAAAAGCTCTTCCCCCCAATGGGCGGAGCCGAGTTAGGGGCTGGGCGGGGCCAAGTGGTTGGGCTCGGAACTGGGCTCCGAGGCCGCGTGGAGGGTGGAGCGCGCTTCTCCAGAGGTGGAACCAGACCCGAGCGCCGGCGCCACGGTCCACATCGGTTCTTGGCGGGCCGCGCGTCGGCTGCAGTTTTGCCCCAGCCTCGATGCTTAGTGAGCAGGTAACAGAAGCAAATGAGGATTTGGGAGGAGATGGAAACGGTAGAGGGGAGTTGAAGGGGCACATGAAGAAGGTGAGGGGGAGTTAGGGGTGGAGATCCATTAAAGCGTCTCTGGGTCGTTGAGAGATAGCTTTACCTTTAGTCCATTCCAAATGTTTTTAAATCGTCGTTTCCAGATTTTACCGATTCGCCTCTTCCTGGAACTGTTTGCAGTGAGTTAGAAAGGAATTTATGGTTACTGTAGGTAAATTTTCAAATCGGGTGACTACTATGTATTGATTCAGGCACGAATCATTGCCGCAGACGTTTCATCACTGTAGGCACTTGATCCTGTGTATCTTGGGGAGAGGGCTTGTTGATGAGGTTTTACTTCTCTTCCAGAAATTAAACTATATGATCTTTCTTCATCCTTATTTATTTATTTATGATAATTTGTTCACTTTTGGAAGAGAGCAAAGAGAGTTGGCAGACTCAACTAAGAAAAGTAAAGGCAGCCACCCTTTGTGAGGACAAAAAAAGTGGATAACTGGTTGTAGCCCAGCCAGCCACATAAATCACCCTTCCATTAACATCAGCTTGCTATCCACACCGCCCAGCTATTGAAATATCAATTTAGTTTTCAAAAATTCCCGAAAGTCGTCGGCCTGGTGTGCAGGAGTCCCGGGTTCGATTCCCGGCCAGGGCACACAGGAGAAGCGCCCATTTGCTTCTCCACTCCTCCCCCTCTCCTTCCTCTCTGTCTCTCACTTCCATTCCCGCAGCCGAGGCTCCATTGGAGCAAAGTTTGCCCGATTGCTGAGAATGGCTCTGTGACCTCTGCCTCAGGCGCTAGAGTGGCTCTGGTCGGAACAGAGCGACACCCCCCCCCCCCCATGGGCAGAGCATCGCCCCCTGGTGGGCGTGCCGGGTGGATCCCAGTCAGGCGCGTGCGGGAGTCTGACTGCCTCCCTGTTTCTGGCTTTAGAAAAATACAAAAAAAAAAAAAAAAATCCCGCAAGAACTTGACTAATCCCCTACTCAACCTGGAATAATTAGAGACCCATGAGACAGTGTTATAAAAGATAATTATGAAAACCCTTACTGTGGCATCTGCTAAGCCTTCATACAAGGATACGTGTACTCTCCTCCTCTACACTCTGAAGGCTTCAGGTGATGATGTAGCCTTTTTGAGTATTTCTCTAACCTAGTTAGAATTTTTCCAGTTACTCTGTTCAGGGCTATTCTTATATTAAAGTCTTTGAGCTAGATGATGTGTGAAGATAGCCATGACCTAGGTTCTCAAGAATTCTAGGAAAGACAGTGGGGAGTGTAAAATCTCTACTGTTAATATAGTCAAGGAAACAAACAAACAAAAAAAAAAGTGAAACTCTTTCCCTTTGGAAAAAGCCCATTTCCCAAATGGGGCATGTCTGTGTTTGAGAATTGAGGAGCACAGCAATATGTATCACCTCAAATTTTAAAAATCCATTACAAAATCCAAGAGGATCTTTCCAAGAGCAAGGTGGGATGAAATGACTTTTGTGGATGTTGAAGGTTTTAAAGTGGATCTTAAGGTGAAAGGGATGTAGCCAGTCAGGAAGGGTGAGGGAAGTAGGTTGCAGTAGAGAGAATGGTAGTCAAGACCTGATTACAGCAGGAGTCAGGAGGGTAGGTGCGACCATCTTAAAAGGGTTCTGAATATAGTACTTAGATAGGGAGTTAGGGTTTAATTTTTTAGCCAGGACAAAAGATGAGAAGAGTAGCATAATCAGGACTAGGCTTTATAAATATGAATAAGAACTATGAATACTGTGGAAGAATAAATTAAAATAACAGGAAAAGCAAGGGATACCATGAAATTTGCAGATAATAAAAAACAAGGTGGAAAAGGAAAAGGGCTGAGCTGGATTATAGATGGAGAAATAGAAAGGTAGGGACATTTTGAAAGAAGAACTAGATGACTGATTTGATAGGAGGGGTGGAACAGAACAAGAAATTAATACTGACTCACTCCAAAATTTCAAAGTTGGTGACTGGGCAAATAACATACCATAGATATAAACCAGGGTCTTATACATGAAAGGCAAGCTAATGTAGAGGGAAGATTATCAGTATGTTGTTTGTTGTGCTGTCCAAATATTCTTTTGTTAGTAAGCACATGGACTGAAACTCAGGACACAGGTTAGTGCTGGAGATAATGGTGGGGGAGAAGTCATCAAACCCTGACAGTGCATGCATTTTCTGAAGACCAAAAAAAAAAAAACAAAAAACAAAAAAACCCCAGAAGACTAAAGATTGAACCTTAAGGAAATTCATATTTAGAGAGTTTAAGAAGAGAAGTAGATGAAAAATATGGTCAGAGGAATAGAAGAACTTGGAGTTTTATTAAACTGTGGTTTAATAAAAGAGAGTTTTCAAAAGAGGAGTTAGTAATGAGCTATGGGCTTTAGAAGTCCAAAATAAAGAACAAAGACAAAAAGGATCAGTGGATTTTGCCATTGGGGACCATTGGGACCTTTGCATTTCAGCACCTTCATGAGGGTAGGTCCCATCACAAGACAGAAGCCAGCCGTTGACCACAGCTCACCCAGATCTGGCCTCCACGGGACCTGGCCTGGACCGGCCTCTTCTTGCTGTTCACCAACCACATGGACTTCTGGTTTGACAGACACTCCCAGCTTGTGGCTCTCTTCTCTGCCCTTGCCGTTACTCCTCTCTAATCATCTTCTTCTGACCCATCCCTCCCTCTTGTGGCTCAGGGACCTTCTCCAGCACAGGGCTGTTTTATCCTTCACGAAAGACTTCCTTGTATGAAAAAATCACTGCCATACTTCTTTGTTATTTTTTTTTCAAAAATATTTTTGATGTACTTTTTTCAGAGCTGTATTGATTTTCTAGGGCTGCCTTAATATATTATCACAAATTAGATGGCTTAAAACAACAGAAGTTTATTCTCTCATGGTTCTGGAGGCCAGAAGTCTGCAATCAAGGTGTCGGTAGGGTTTGTTCCTTTTGGAGGCTCTGAGGGAGTCTGTTCCATGCCTCTCTCCTAGCTTCTCCTGTTCCTGGCCTTGTTTGGTGTTCCTGGCTTGCAGCTGTACCACTGCCATCTTTGCCTCCACCTTTACATGTTTTCTCTGTGTATGTCTCTTTCTGTCCAGATTTCCCTCTTATAAGGAGACCAGTCATTGGAAGAAGGCTCACCCTAGTTCAATGTGACCTCATCTTAATTCGATTACATCTGTAAAGACTTGATTTCCATATAAGGAAGGTCACATTCACAGTTCTAGGCAGTTAAGACTTCAGCATCCTTTTGGAGGTGATAACAATTCAACTCACAACAAAAACAGATAATATTATGTTACATAATTATTTACTTGTGTTCTTTCCTGCATTGAAATTTAAGACCTGAGGGCAGCAACTGGTTTTATTCAATGCTATCTGGGTCTTGCCACAGTGTCCAGAATGCTCAATATTGATTGAATGAATGACTCAATGAAATTGGCCAATATGAAGTAAAGGAAGATTTGGATAGTGAGAAAATGGGGAAAAGTGGGTTTAAAAAAAACTTCATTTAAGAAATGTTGCAGGGTAAAAAAGAAACAAAGCAATTGTTGACTCAAAGGATTTCAAAGAGTGACGCTTAAGCATCACTTGTGAGCCATATTTCCCATGAGATAGTTGCCAGTCAAGGGACTGTCTCTCAGCTCTGCCAGAGAAGAAACAAATGAATGTAGCAGTTTCTCTAGGTACAAGAGAACTGACTCATGATAACCAAACTAAAAAGAGATGGATTTGTAAACCAGAAAGCAAGTAATTATTAGAGTATCTCCAGAACAAGGACTGATTTTTCTGTGGAAGGGAGTGGACTCACTAATGATACTACCTACAATCTAGCAGTGGTAGCTAATCCACTCTTTTTAGGATGAGTTTTCCAACTACTTCCCTGGGCCCACCTCCAAAGATTCTGGGTAATAAGTTTGAGGACTTGAGGATTACTTTGGACTCTAATTAAAAAGTCTGCCAGGTAATTCTCATGATCAGGCAAGTTTGGGAGACATGACCTAGAATTGTTCTTAATCCCTAATTAGTGGCAAATCCTGGATTGGAATTCTGCCCAGTGGTCTCAACCCTATGTACTGGGCTCCTACAATTCGTTTCTTAGAGCAAAGGTATGAGCCCTTCTGCTTATCAGTTTTCATACTTGGGAGACCTGCTTTCTGAAAACCCAGCATATATTTTAATGCAGTGGTTCTCAAAGTGTGCTCCAGGGTGCACTGGTTCGCCCTAGAAGATTTGCAGCTGTGCCCTATGCTATTCCAGAGAAATATGTGCCTGCTGGGGACCAAAAAACCAACAGAGTTTTGGAGTTTAGAGTTTTATGGGGACAGAGGTGTGTGTGGGGAGTTGGCTGTAAGCTGACAGTCTGCCCAACCGCCCCCCTCACTTGCCTGATTAGGTTGCATAAGGCTGTTAAGCTGTGGTGCTGGATTGTTTACCCCCCATGTTCCCCGGAAAGATTGGAGGCAGGTGTATTCTATTCTTTGTTTGGTGTAAAGTTAAGATGATATGTATGGTGGGGGTTTTCTGCACTCAACACAATTAAGAGTGAAATGAGAGGAATTCTTCAATGTATTGACAAGGAAATGAGAGTTTGCCTGTCAAATATATGCCCAAACATTGAAGAAATCGCTAGGACACATCAGGCTCATGTTTCTCATAAACACAAGAATGAAAAAACTAAACACATTCTCGCCTGGATCTGCTGAATTTACTAAATCTTACTAAGAATGTATCTATATATATAAGGTAACTTTTTTGTAGTTTTTTTTATTTTTAACCCCTCTTTTTTACAAATTCTAAGAAGTATAACTGAAAAATGTAACATAAAAATGTTTTTTAATGTCAGAATAAATTTAATTTTGTTGTATTTATTTCGCTTAATTACCATAAAAGGATGCTTGGACTTTATATTCTTTTTCTTTAATATTTGACTTAATTATTATAACATATTTCTCAGAAATTTGTATATAATACGCCAATTTATAGGATTTTAAGTGTGCCCCGACTTCCAAAGATTTGAGAACCACTGCTTTAATAACTCAGCAGTTGAAACAAGGCCATTTGGATATTTTCCTTCTCTTTTAGAGTGGACAGCTGAAATGAGCTTGATTATTAAAGTAAGCACCTTTCCTATATGAATTGTGTTTCATAGTAACTAAATAGTGGATGAGAGGAATTGATTCTTGGTAGAATTTCAGTTAATAAATACAGAAAGGATATTAAAATTTGTATATCACCAGATTGCAATCCATAATGGAATCATGGGCTATGATCATCAATGGTGGCTAAAATCCTCTGGTGAAAACCGAGCAGAACTTTATCCTACAATAGATGAAACAGACTGATAGCACCTGAACCCACAGACCAGAGAACATCACTGGGATAGACAATTCCTGTGCATCCTGATGTGATACAGTAGGATAAACAAGCGTATCTTTTAAGGCAGGGGTCGGGAACCTATGGCTCATGAGCCAGATGTGGCTCTTTTGATGGCTGCATCTGGTTCGCAGACAAATCTTAAATAAAAAAAATAACGTTAAAAATATAAAACATTCTCATGTATTACAATCCATTCATTTCCTACTGCTCATGTTCATGGTTGTGGGTGGCTGGAGCCAATCATAGCTGTCCTCCGGGACAACACCAAATTTTTATTGGATAGTGCATAACGTACACGGGTCGTTGTATGGCTCTCACGGAATTACATTTTAAAATATGTGGCGTTCATGGCTCTCAGCCAAAAAGCTTCCCGACCCCTGTTTTAAGGATTCTTGCAAACAAATCAAACCCAAATTTGAGTAAGCCTCTAATCCACCTGTATAGAAAATACAAGGAATAGAGGAATGTGTTAAATCACATTTCATGTATGCAACCATTCAAATTCAAAGTGTGAGACAGTGTGCAGCTTACTGGGTCCCGCCCAAGACCAGCTGAATCAGAATCTGCATTTAAACAAAATTCCTAGGTAATTCACATGTGCCCTAAATTTGGAGAAGCATCATATGTAGAATGACCACGACTTTTTAAATAAATATATGGCAAGGTCAAAACAGGAGGGAAGGGAACTGGTACAGTAGTAGGGGGGGGTGTATTATTGCTTTTTGAGCTTACAGGGTTAAATGATACTCAGTCTTACCAGTTGGAAAAAAGATTTCAAAAGTTTGTGTTTTAATTTGCAGAAATCCCTGTTAATACACTGCTGGCTCTGTTACCACATTTTAGAAAAATCGTGTTTTAGACAATTCAGACAGTCAGTACAGGACTTGAGTATGTGAGATTTTTACTGTCCCCAAAGTTGAAGAGAATGCAGGCTCATCTTACCTTTAACAATTTCAATTTCAGATATTTTTATTTGAACTTATTTATTTATGTTTTTGCTTAGACCTCTTCAGAGTCTTACTGAGCCCATTCCCGTTTCTAAAGGGAGGACATGAGACTTGATCTCAAGACTCTTTTCTGTCATTCAAAAATAATCATTACAATATTTAAAGTATGTGCGACTGCTGATAGTCAGTCTCAAGTTGAATGAAAAAGCACAGTGTCCTGTCTCCATCTGCCTGACCTTTCCTTGTCCACATTTTTACATTATCCGCAATCTTGTTGCCAAACCACAGGAGTGGAGAAAATTGCGCCAGCTGGCGGTGCAGTGGTTGTGGCAGCACTTGAAACCCAGGTCGGCCTCCACCCAGGACCTGGGTGAGGTAGTTGAGGCCATTGCCACTTTACATGCCAAGCATGACTAGATAGGAGGGGTTCAGAGATCAGTTTATCACATGCTTATTTCTTTACAAGTTTGGCTTTAAACAGAAGTGTTTAAGTCAGCCATGCTACTTAAAGGGTAAAGTGTATTTTGCTTTAAAATGTTGGTTTCATTTTTCATATGACCCAGTAAATCTTAATCGTTAATAGTGTCTTTCAGAATTTGCCCACTTTTCTGGTATAACTAGTCCCAATGGCTGGGAACAAAGGAAGAGGACGTGCTGCATATACCTTTAATATTGAGGCCGTTGGATTTAACAGAGGTGAAAAGTTACCTGATGTGGTATTGAAACCACCCCCACTGTTTCCTGTAAGTGTATTAACAACAAATTCTCAGTGTGTTTTTTCATATTTCAGAGAAAATTAAAATTTTATATAGCGCTTGAATATGTGATATCCTAAAGTATAAAAAGTAAGAATATGTTCCACTTACCTTTAAAGGTTTCTTGAACCTCTTCTAATTTTCAGACTGCTCTCTTAAAATACAGACCTTTCCACGAATGTATTCAGTACTGTGTGAACTAAGAAAGAATTTTTTAAATTTATGCATCTTATACTGCTGTTAATTGATACATTACAATACTAAAATAATATTTTTTAAAGGAAAGTTTTTACAGTGGTCCTCAGTTTCCATTCTACCAGACTTTCATTTAATGATTTTCTTATCTTGCATCTTTAGGATTTAATTTTGCTCCCTACGCTACCATTTGGCCTTTTTTTCCCACTGAACTTTTCTTTTTATTTCCACATTTTATTAAAGTAAGCTTAAATTTTGTTAGTTTCTCAAAATATAAATTCTTCTACATTTAGTGTTGCTTTTAAATTTAATGAATATGGTGTAAGCTTAATTGGCATAATGTTTATATCTAATGCTTTTGTTTTATATTTAGTCTAAAATGTAAGCATATATTTCCAGTTGTGCATGTGCTGCTGTATAAAAAAAAAATGACAAAAAAATTATAAGTAACCAGATACCTCCTCCAGGAATCTTTTTTTCGTATTTCAAAAAGAAAAGTTCTTGGCCCTGGCCAGATGGCTCAGTGGTAGAACATCAGCCCCATGTGTGGCTGTCTGGGTTCAATTCCCAGTCAGGGCACACAAGAGAAGTGGCCATCTGCTTCTCCACCCTCCTCCCCTCCGTTCTCTCTATCTCTCTCTTCCCCTCCTGCAGCCAAGGCTCCATTGGAGCAAAGTTGGCCCAGCACTGAGGATGGCTCCATGGCCTCCGCCTCAGGCGCTAGAATGGCTCAGGTTGCAATGGAGCAATGGCCCAGATGGGCAGAGCATCGCCCCCTAGTGGGCTTGCCAGGTGGATCCCGGTCGGGTTCATGTGGGAGTCTGTCTCTGCTTCCCTCTTCTTGCTTTAGAGAGAAATACAAAAGAAAAGAAAAGTTATTGTTGAGGCCCATGGCTCATGGCTCAGAGAATAAAGCATTGTACTGGTGTACCAAGATCGCGAGTTTGATTCCAGGTCAGGGCACTTATGAGAAGTAATCAATGAGCGCACAACTAAATGGAATAACCAAATGAAACAACGAGTTGATGCTTCTTTCTCTCCTTCTTCCTTCCTTTCTCTCTCTCTCTCTCTTTTTCTCAAATCAATGGAAAAAATTTTTGAATGAATTTAAAAAGAAGTTCTTTGCTGAAAGATTTATGTAAGTAGAGGACCCAGACAAATAAATCTGGGGATCTAGATGTCTCACATAGGGAGTCTCTACTTTTTGCTCTTGGTATTTTGCCTAATATTCACTATAGCTAGAAAACAGATAAATATCTCAGGGATAGGCATGATGTCACTTTAGTTTTATTTCTTTTAAAACAAGCTCTTTCCCATGTATGAGATTACTTCTGGACACCGGGATTATTAGTACATACTGTTGTTTGATACATGGACTAAAACAAATTTCTTACCACTTGCTAAGAGGCTGTCTGATTTGGCCTTTTGCATGTTTCCCGCCCCTTTTCCTACCACACTATTCTCTTTCCATAGCAATCACAGCCTCCTTGTTCCCTTTGGCATTTTCCTCTGCTGGTTTCCCTGGCTGGAGCCATCTATTTCCCAAGTCTTTGCATGGACGGCTTCCAAATTTTATCCAGCTCTCTGATGACACCTGATTTCCCTGAGCGGTCATGCAGGCTTGTCCTTGGTGGACCAGCCACCTCCACCCTCCACATACTCTGTCGGTCACGCCTTCCTCCACCCAGCTTCATTTGTTTCATAGCCCTCATCCCTACCCAAAATTATATATTACCTCCTTTGTGTACATAGTTGGGTTTTTCTCCCCTAAAACGTAAGTTTTTTAAGAACAAGAACTTTGAGTAGTTCATCATAGTATCCCCTGTGGTGTAGCCACGTCTGTCTTATCGTTGGTACTCAATAAATAGTTGTAGAATTAATGAGTGAATTTGGAGTGAAATTTTGAAAATTTATCTTATACTTAGCTTCTGAAACTAGAAATGTCTTTACTTATACCCCGAGGATTCACTTTTTTATGAATATATGTATGCAGATGTATAATATATATATATATACATGTGTGTGTGCATGTAATTTTTTAAAAAGTTGAAGCTGTAGTTTTAGACTCCTGCTTTACATGTTCTATAGGTTTATAAATTGTTCACTGCTTCGTTTCTTCACTGTAAAAGGAAAATATTGATGATACTTTAAGTGAAATCATGGATATTGAAGACAGTACATTTTGGTCACAGTAACCACGTGCTAAATGATAACTGCTACTGTTGCTGTTTTTATGCTACTGCTCCAACCAGTACCAACACCACTGGTTGACATGAATAGGATATTAAAGTAGGTACTCTCATTTGGGTGCCTTGATTTTTAAAATATGAAGTCACAGTAAACAAACTATATAGCAAAATGATTTTTTTATAGTCATTAAATAGATTACAGAAGCTCAACATCTTTTAAGTTGATTGTAAAACTTAGTACCCATAATATGTAGTTCTTCAATAACAGACATTTTCCATTATGTAGATAAAAGGGATATTAAAATACTTTTTTAAAAAAAGCATTGTCTCTTAACTTAAATAGGATACAGATTATAAACCAGTGCCACTGAAAACAGGAGAGGGTGAAGAGTATATGCTGGCCTTGAAACAAGAGTTGAGAGAAACTGTGAAAAGAATGCCTTATTTCATAGAAACTCCTGAAGAAAAACAAGGTGTGTATTGGTCTCTGATTTTGTGGTTCAGTGTATACAAATGAAACGGTGCTTCGGCATAAGATACATGCTCATTTAGTACTGCTTGAATCAATTCAGTTGGAAATTATCAACTACCTTGAATAAATGCATTTATGTTAAATTAACAAAATCTATACTAAATTTTTTGATAATTCATTTGTAAAATTACCTTTCACAATAAAAGTTTTATATGTTCAGTGAAAATTAGGAAAAACAAAAGAAATTTTTAAAAAGTGAGAATCACCTATAATTGTTTTATGTCTAGATTATAATACTGCTAATAATTTTATTGTACATTCCAGAATTTTTCTTTTGTATGTGTGTTCTTTTCACAAAATTGGATTCATATTATTTTGTATCTTTTTTACTCAAGAGCATATTATTAGCATTTTTACATATCCTTAGTATTCTTGGAAAATATGATTGTTAATGACTGTGGTATTCTTTTGTGGGTATAACATTAATAGTAGCTAATCCCCTGCTGTTAAATTTAAGGTTGTTTCTAATGTTTCTGTCTCATATATAATGCCATGATTACTATCATTCATAAATCTTTTTGCAAGTCTGATTATTTCATATTTTGGTTAAAATTTTTCAATGTCTTGACTGTATTTTGCCTTATTTATATATCAGACATAATAGAGTATAAAACACACATTCATTGGTTATGCTAAGGACAGAGAGGAGATTCAGTTGGAAAAGGCTTGACATTCTTAGACTAGAAGTAGGAAGTGCTTTTAGAGGAAGGGAACCCGTTCCTGAGTGGTAGTTTGGCACTATACAACTATATTGATTTTCAGTATCTGCTCTTGAATGTTGAAATTAGAGCGATATCATTCTTGAGGTTTGAAAACAACATCATTAAAACATGAGAAATTCATATTGTATCATCTCATTCCAGTAGTAATAAAAATGTATGCATTCCATTTTCCCACTTTCTGAAAGATGAAATTCTCTAAGAGTCAAAAGGGAAGTCTTATATAATATATAGTATTACATGTGCTTGTAATTATGAGAACTTTTTAGACAAGTTCTTAATTTTTTAAAACATAACTGCTTGAAGTTGCATAATGGTTTAAGAAGAGATCATTTTACCTAAAACATACTAAATTTTTTTAATCTCAAAAATACTGGATAACTTTCATGATTATGTTGCATGCTTTTATCTTTTAGTTGAAAGCAAAATGAAGCTCTTATTTTAAAGATTTTAAGAAGTAACATTAAATGAACTATCATTCATTCTTATTAGAAAAATAATGTAGCATATACTTTAGTCTTTTTAAAATTAGCCTTTTTTCCCAGACTGCAGAACAGATTTAGTTAACTAAATGGCTTCTCATGAAAGCACATATCTAATTTTTTTTTTTTTTACAGGGACAGAGAGAGAGTCAGAGAGAGGGATAGATAGGGACAGACAGGGACGGAGAGAGATGAGAAGCATCAATCATTAGTTTTTCGTTGCAACACCCTAGTTGTTCATTGATTGCTTTCTCATATGTGCCTTGACCACGGGCCTTCAGCAGACCGAGTGACTCCTTGCTCGAGCCAGCGACCTTGGTCCAAGCTGGTGAGCTTTTTGCTCAAGCCAGATGAGCCCGCACTCAAGTTGGTTATCTTGGGGTCTCGAACCTGGGTCCTCTGCATCCCAGTCTGACGCTCTATCCATTGTGCCACCGCCTGGTCAGGCAGCTCATGTCTAATTTGAAAGCATATGTATAAGTACATAGCATTAAAGTACCTGTGTGAGTCTTTTACATAGGTACATTAAGAACATAATTTTATTGCTGGTTTCTAGGAGTGGTTGGTTTATACTTGGATCGAGAGGCTTTTTATCTTTGATAACTGCACAATAAAATATTTTCTGTGACTTCAAAACTTAAAGCTCAATGGAAACTACACATTTACCTGCAATATGGCTACGAGGTCTTATAATGAATAAATGAGGTTTGTTTTATTAACCCTTGATATACCATCAGGCTCCCTGTGACCCTATTTTAATTTTTCAATTTCTTTTTGAGCAGTTCTTACTATATGTAATGATTGATAATGATAACATATTTTATCATAGAGATCTTCCAAAGAACAAAGAGAATTTTAAAAAGAAAAAAAACCCCACTTTATTTTATCTTAGCACTACCATATCACCTCCTTTGACCCTTTTATTAATCTAAAATACATTTGGGAATCTCAGTGATCTTATTTTTCCTGCCTTGAAACATTGGGGTGTTTTATCATCATAGATATTATTTTATCATTCATCAATTACTCCCCACTATGCTAAATAAAAAGGCAACATATAAAAAAATAGAAAAATGACAAAATTGCATAGAAATTATTTCACAATATTGAAATAAATTATAAGTCACTATTACATCATCCTTTAGTTTTTTTTCTATTGTATTACCCAAAGAATTACATTAATTTTTAAGAAGATATAAAAGAAGTCTCTGAAGAAACTCTTTATCTTTGTACTTGTTTTGTTTTAGCTTTTATAGAATACAATTGAAAAATTAAAAATTTCCATTTCTGCTCATAATATTAAAGAAAACATTGACAAGAAGATGATTCACAATTACTAGACAATTCAAGAGTTGAATGCAAAGCTCTCTGCTTGCTAATGAAGATGGTGAAATTGATTGTATAAGCAATATCTCAGATTGAGTGCTCATTTTGACAATACTCTAGATTAATTTTCTCAATCTCAGGAATCATTGAGTAAACAATATATTTCTAAGGATATAAAGGAAATATGGTAATCTCATGTAATCTTTGGAAAGCATGTCATATAATATTTTGTGATAAAAGTCTAGAACATCTGCCTGACCTGTGGTGGCGCAGTGGATCAAGCATCATCCTGGAAGCTTAGATCGCTGGTTTGAAACCCTGGGCTCACCAGGTCAAGGCATATATGAGAGTTGATTCTGCTCCTCCCCCTTCTCTCTCTCTCTCTCTCTCTCTCTCTCTCTCTCTCTTCCTCTCTCTCATCTCTAAAACAAAGTTTAAAAAAAAATTTTTTTTAAGTCTAGAACATCCTATTTGCTAAAATGACATGTGACCATATTTTTTTCTTTTTTATTTGCTGTAGTTTATAACTAGATAAATGCTGAAGGAAAAGACAAAGATGATTGAAAGGAAGTAGATTATTTAGTAATGAAACAAGTTAATGAATTGATTGTGCTAATTGGTAATTATAAATTTAATAATGAAAATGTTTTGCAATTATAGACCAAAGAAGATGGTTGGCTCATTCTCTCTTCAACAAAAATGTGAGCCATCAATGTTTTTTAAAGTATTACATTTTAGTGTAATAAAATGTATTACAAGTATAAGAAGAATTGGAAGTCATTATAAAGGAGAACCCATTAGAAATACATTTGTAATTAAAATCATTTAGATGGTGCAAGTGTAAGAAGCAGCAGAAGTAAAAAGTTAGTCCTTATTAAAGATATATTTGAAACCTGGAGTCAGGATATATGAAATACACGTATTCAAGTTTTGTGCATGGCAAACCTAGAATGCACAGCTGATGCACAGGGTGCTGCCCTCAAAGGACTTGCCCTTTTTAGATAAATATACTTTAAAAAACAAGAAAGTAATGGAATATTAATTTGAGTTTACCATACTTAATTGCTCATTAAAATTTCTAATAATTTTTATTCTTTTGAAATGACAACTTTTTTGAAATAAAATTTACTTTTTAAACTATAGAATTCAGTGGCTTTTAGTGTAGTCACAGAATTGTGCAACCATACTACTAATTTTTATTTTTTATTTTTTTTATTATTTTTTTTTTAATTTTATTTATTCATTTTTTAGAGAGGAGTGGGGGGAGAGAGAGACAGAGAGAGAGAGACAGGGGGGAGGAGCTGGAAGCATCAACTCCCATATGTGCCTTGACCAGGCAAGCCCAGGGTTTTGAACCGGCGACCTCAGCATTTCCAGGTCGACGCTTTATCCACTGCGCCACCACAGGTCAGGCCCATACTACTAATTTTTAGAAGCTTTTTGTCATCCTGAAAAGAAACCCGTACTCAGTAGTGTCATACCCCCATTCTCTCCTCCTCCTAGCCCATGGCATCCACTAATCTGCTTTGTCTCTAGTGATTTGTCTGTTTGGGCTATTTCATATAAATGGAATCATATTGTGACTGGCTTCTTTCACTTATATTGTCAGGGTTTGTCCATGTTGTAGTATATGTCAGTGCTTCATTTCTTTATATGGCTGAATAATATTCCACTTTATGTATATACCATATTTTATTTACCCATTCATCAGTTGGTAGACTCGGAGGTAAGTTCTGATTTGAAGATATTATGAGTAATGCTGTGAACATTCATGTATATGTGTTTGTGTGGACATAAGTCATTTCTATTGAGTGTATATCTAGAGTCATATGATAAATCTATATTTAACATTTTGAGGACCTTCCAAACTATTTTACAAAGTTTTACACATTTTTACATTACCAGCAATGTATGAGGGTTCCAGTTTCTCCACATACTTGACAACACTTGTTACTGTCTTTTTGGTTCTAGCCGTCCTGGGTATAAAGTGGTATTGATTTGAATTTCCCTAAAGACTAATGATGTTCAACATCTTATCATGTGTTTTTGTTTTGTTTTGGCCATATAGATCTTCTTTTGAGAAATGTCTATTCATATTATTTGCCTCTTTTTAATTGGGTCCTAGTAGTTGGTTTTCAGTATCTCTTATTCTCCCGTAAATTTTTTGAAACTAACCTAAATGTATTAAAAAAAAGTGGTTCATTGAAGCAAGATAATAAATGGTAACAACTGCTTTTCTTAGTATACTTTGGGTTAATTTTTTTTCAAAATATGGAATCAATTTTGGAGAAAATTATAAAATGCAAATGCTGAATATTTCTTATTTGTGCTGACTTCTCTTTATAGGTAAAATAACCTAAGAGTAAGATTGAATGAAGTCAGTTAAATACTTAGAAAAGCCTGGTCTCTTGGTCTTCGATCTGCTTTGGTTGTCATTGGTTATCTTTGCCTAACACCATAGACCTAGTATTATTGGAAGCATAATTAGAGGAAGAATCAGTACATATTTGGGTCTTGATATTTATATTGTCATCTTTTATATTACCTTTCCTTTTTCATGGCCATACTCCAGAACCACTTTTAATGAGGAACCATGGTTTCACCCAATAGCATGACAGTGGAGTTTGGGCCCTCTTCAAAGGAGCTTCTTGTGGCAAAGTGCAGAAAGCAGAAGCAAGAGACTCAGCTATGGCTCTTCCATTTTTGGCAGGCTCAGAAGATCCCTGCAGAGTTCTCAGTAGTTGGCATGGAGGCCTTGAGCTTGCTCCTTCTTGGGCCATCAAGTCCAGCCTTGCCTGCTCCTACCCTTCTCCCCACTGTCCTTTGCAATGGGTTGTGAAAAGTAGCTCATTGAGAAGCCTACCTGAATATGTATATTAAATGCTGGAAATAAGCAAATAGCCCTCAATCCCCACTGAAGTACTTAGTACATCCCAGTTACACAAAGTTTAAAGATTGGGACTGGAGGCCAGTGTTAGCAGAAGAACACAGGAGATGCCAGGTACGCTTCCCTGCCTTACATGTAAGTGGTTTTCTGACGTGGCTTTGGCCTTTCGTGAATATCCTCAGAAATGATTCTAAGAACTATAATTAGGGTTCAGGTTTCTGCTCACCACCTGCCATTCATACACAGCTGCTTCTTGCCACTTTCTTAAACACATAATGCTCATAGAACTCCTCAATATATGTTCAGGAATAGATTAGGTACAAATGTAGGAAACTCCCTAAATGTGAAGTGAAAGGTATCTGGTGTTTTCAGTTACTTAATGGATGGCTTAAATTCATTTTTATTTTTTATTTTTCTAATGAACACTTTTTTATTTTTTTTAGATATTGAAAGATATAGTAAAAGATATATGAAGGTGTACAAAGAAGAGTGGATACCAGGTAATTATAAAACTGACAATGTTGAAATATTTAAAGACTAATTTCCTACCCTATATTTTTTAGGACAAATTTTCTGTTTTACCATAGCAAAATAGAGTCTGTCTCTTTTCCTGCAATTAATTAGTAAAGTATATCTTATGAAAATTAAGATGAAAAGTTTTTTATACTGTAACAAGGAAGAGCTTGAAGTAATGTTGAGAGAGTTCTTAAAGTAGTTTTTGTTATTTAACTAGGATCTGCCAGACCCATCTGGATTTTTCATTTTCATTTGCCACAATCACAGTTTCAATCTGTAGTCCCAATAGTAGTCAGCTCTGCGCTTTTTGGTGATTCTGTAGCTTTTGAAGAAAAAAAACAAAGTTACTGTTCTGAATTTTTAAGCTAAGCTCATAGCTCTTCCTTTCTTTCAAGCAGACACAGACTGTTTTTAGTCGTTAAGATGCCTTTTCAAAAGAACCATACCCTAAGATGGTAGTTTTCAACATTATTGACAGGGTGGAGGGAGCTGGAGAGGTTTCACCCAGCTCATTTATTTTGGAAAAGAACGGTTGCCACTGAAATGCAGTGACCTGTCAGGGTGACTTGGATAGTGCTATTAGAACCTAGATCTCCGCATTTTAACTCACTTTCTTTTAGACATGTCTGCCCTGGGTCTTCTCTAAAAGCCGTCTTTATGTAAAACCATAAATGGCATTTATAGAATTATTGCTTTCATGGATTAGAGTGCTTTTTCTTTTCAGTGTTGATTGATTATTGACAAGATTGTGTCCCCTGGAAACTCTTTTTAGATCTCTCGTTTCTTCTATTTCTTAGATCTCTCATTTCTTCCACTTTATAAATATTCATCTTTTAAATCATTCTTATTACATAGTTTCTCATGATTATAAGAATTATTTATAAAAGCAAATATAGTCAAATTTATTAGTTCAGGAAAAATAGTTTGAGATGTAGATGTTCTCTACCAAATACACTAAGGTGTTTGTATTTTTTTAAATTAGGCAGTATTTTTTAATTCATTTTTTTGTTACTTCAATTTAAGCATAGATTAACTAGTCTATGCTTAAAAATTAAAAGGAGTAACAAATTAGAGGAATTGTTTATGTAGGCAGAATTACTGGAGGGAATTTACTTTTCCACAGCTCTTTATGGTTTCAGTGTTAAAGTTTTTAGAGAATGGAATTATTTAAATTTTCATGTGTTGGGATGCAGCCACATATTTTAACTTTTGGAAAAAATTATTACCTAAGAAATATATATCAACTACAGAAAAGCTATAAAATGCAGAGCAGTCAAATAATAAATAATACTTAAAGAAAACAGCTGAAATTCAAACACCCACAAAAATTACTGTAATATTTTGTTCACAACCTACAACTTTCTCTGCACAAATATATATATATATATACATATATATGTATAAATGTACATACATACACACACAAGTTGGGGCAAAAGTAAGTTCACAGTTCATATGGAAAATAAGACAATAATTAATAAATAATACAACAATAAACTTTCACATACAACTGTAGACCTACTTTTGGCACACCATGCATAAATAGTTATAGTTGGGTTTATTTTTAAATGGGATTTTATACAGATTGTTTTAATAACTTTTTTTATTCAACAGTAGATCATGAATAACTTTCATGTCCGTTTTTACCCAGAACGTTTTGTTTTGTTTTTAATTTTTATTTATTTATTTATTTATTTTACAGGGACAGAGAGAAAGTCAGAGAGAGGGATAGATAGGAACAGACAGACAGGAATGGAGAGAGATGAGAAGCATCAATCATCAGTTTTTCATTGCGACACCTTAGTTGTTCATTGATTGCTTTCTCATATGTGCCTTGACCACAGGCCCTCAGCAGACTGAGTGACCCCTTGCTCGAGCCAGTGACCTTGGGTCCAAGCTGGTGAGCTTTTTGCTCAAGCCAGATGAGCCCATGCTCAACCTGGCGACCTTGGGGTCTCGAACCTGGGTCCTCCGCATCCCAGTCTGATGCTCTATCCACTGCGCCACCGCCTGGTCAGGCCCAGAACGTTTTTATGTAGGAAAACATTTTTCTACCTTTTTCTTGTGAGGAAAATATATCTTTAAAATTGTTCATGTAAAAAGAATGTGATGGCAACAGGGTGGGGGGTGGGGGGAGGGGGGATGGGGTGAAGAAGGAGAGAGGGGTTGGGGGAGGGGAGGGGCACAAAGAAAACCAGATAGAAGGTGACAGAAGACAATTTAACTTTGGGGGAGGGGTATACAGCACAATCAAATGTCAAAATAATCTAGAGATGTTTTCTCTCAACATATGTACCCTGATTTATCAATGTCACTGCATTAAATTTAATAAATAAATTTTAAAAAATTGTTCATGTAAATACTGTATTTATAAATAGCTATTAAAAGAATGTTGTAGACAAGCAAAAAAGAGACAGATCATAGAGAGCAGGCTGGCAGCTGTTGGGGGGACTGGGTGGGAGGGTGGAGGGATTGAGCAGAAAGGACAAAAGAAAGGGAAAAACTCACAGACAAGGAGGTGGAGCAGTGGCAGGGAGGTGGGGAGGGGGTGTGGAGGGAGAAATGGTGATGAATTGAGACTTGACTTGGGGGATAAACACACAGTATGGGGTACAGAAGATGTGTTGTAGAATTGTGCACCTGAAACCTGTATAATTTTATAACCAGTGTGACCACATTAGATTTAATTTTAAAAAGTGTAGAAATTTTATAGCACTATTTCAAAGTTATTTTAATGAACACTTTTTCTTCATAGTAGAAAAAACCTTGCAGTTATATTTTGATTCCCAGGTTAAATCTGCACAGATATTAAATTTTATTTTCATTGCTTGAACAACTGTTGTATTTTTTAAATATGTAGTTATATCCAATGCCACTATTTTGTAGAAGAAATTGCAATTTTTATATTTTTCTTCTTTTATACACACAGATTGGCGAAGACTCCCAAGAGAGATGAGACCAAGGAAAAAAACCAAAAAAGGTACATTGACTAATATAATTATCCAGGTAGGAAAACATACTGCTTAAATTCATTCTAATATGGAACTCTCAATCTGAAGCTGCACTTAGTGTTCCAAATGCTTTTTGTTAAAATATGTTTGGCATTTTGAATATTTTGCTAAAGCTTTCTTTGTTGATTTGCTTTATTTTTTAAGTTTTCTTTCTTTAATTATGGAATTTTGATGTGCTAAGAAAGCCTTTTCAATTATGGAGACAATTTTATTTGCATATTTGAAAATATTTAAATGGTTATATTGCCTGATTTTTATGTGTTTTTTGGTTTTTAAGTGAGAGGAGGGAAGATAGACTCCTGCATGTACCCTGACCGGCATCTACCCAGCAACCCCCAGCTGAGGCCAATGCTCGAATCAGCCGAGCTGTCCTTAGTGCCTGAGGCTGACCAGACCAACCGAGTTATCCTCAGTGCAGGGGGCTGATGCTCAGACTAATTCAGCCACTGGCTTCAGAAGGAGAAGAGAGAGAGAAGGGGGAGAATGAGTGAAGAGAAGCAGATGGCTGCTTCTCATGTGTGCCCTGACCGGAGATTGAACCCGGGACTTCTGCATACCGGGCCAATGCTCTATCTACTGAGCCAACCAGCCAGGGCCTGATTTTTATGTGTTTAACTGAAACATTTGAAAATGGTAAAATTTAGGGATTGGTAGAATAGAGCTTTATGTTGTACATAAGATACAAAAGTGACATTTTCTGTTGTGTTGCACTTTCATAATTCCACTGAGAAAATAACTGTTGAGCATCTAACTATTGCTAGACAGTGCTAAGAGGAATCAAACAGTGGGCAAAGTGGGAACAGTCCTTGCCCTAATGGAGCATACAGCAAAATGTAGTAACAACATTTAGCAAAAACCCACTGCTCTCAGGGAAAAGTTCTTTGAGGAGATAGAATTGGTATACAGATTAAAGAATGAGTAGGAGTTTACTAAGATGATTTTGGAGAAAAATCAGGTTTGAGATGGAAAATCATAAATTTAATTCAAAGGTGGTTTTTAAGGTGTTTTTTTTCCTAAGGTAAACAGATAGCAAAGTTGAATATGTTGTTGGATATGGGGAGATGGATCTTAAAATGGAAATGGTGGTCATCAGAATAGATATTAAACTTGATACTATGAAAAAGATGAAATTAAAGGACTTGAAGAAACGGTGGCCTAAGACTGAGCTTAGGAAATACCAGAATTTAATGACTGGTAGAGAAAATTGAATCAGTAAAGAAAGGAGAGGGAAAGAGAAAAAGAAGAGGAGAGGAAACAGAAGAGAGTGGTGTTACAGATGAGTATTCAGAAGTGAAGTCTTTCATTAGGTGGTCAACAGTGTTAAAGGACATTAAAGAATGCTGCTGAGAGGTCCATAAGGTAAAGATTGGAAAATATAAATTAATTTTTGATGTGCTGGTCATTGCTGACTTTAGTGAGAGCTTTTTAAAAGATTCTGAGAGGTGGAATTCAGCAGACTAATGGTTAAGCATTGGAATGGGAGTTTAAGAAATGTAGACAGCATAGAAGAGTTTGTAGAGAATTTTGCTAAAAAACAATGAAGAGGTTATGAACAATGGGGGCCCTGGCCAGTTAGCTCAGTGGTAGAGCATTGGTCCACCATGTGGAAGTCCCGGGTTTGATTCCTGGCCAGGTAACACAGGAGAAGCACCCATCTGCTTCTCCACCTTCCCCCTCTCCTTTCTCTCTATCTCTCTCTTCCCCTCCTGCAGCCAAGGCTCCACTGGAGCAAAGTTGGCCCGGGCGCTGAGGATGGCTCCATGGCCTCCACTTCAGGCGCTAGAACAGCTCCAGTTGCAATGGAGCAATGCCCCAGATGAGCAGAGCACCACGCCTTGGTGGGCATGCTGGGTGGATCCCGGTTGGGCTCATGCGGGAGTCTGTCTCTCTGCCCCTCCACTTCTCACTTCCGAAAACAAAACAAAACAAAACAAAACAAAACGAACAATGGGATTAATAAGTAAGAGAAGAAATTCTGCCCAAATACCTCTTTTATTTTTTCAGGCCCTGTTTGAGTTTGTTGATAAGCTTTTTTAGAGCAGTTTTAGGTTCACAGCAAAAATGAGCAGGAAATGCAGAGGTTCCATATATTCTCTGCCCCACATACGTGCCTAGCCTCCCACATTGCCAGCACCTCCCCCCAGAGTGATACCTTTGTTACAGTCGATTAGCCTACAGTGACACATCATTATCACTCAGAGTCCATAGTTTACCTCTGAGTTCTCTCTTGGTGTTGTACATGCTATTGGCAAATGTGTAGCTGTGTGTCTTTACCATTATATTTTCAGACAGAGGAGTTTCAGTGCTCTAGAAATCCTCTGAGTTCTCTCTTGGTGTTGTACATGCTATTGGCAAATGTGTAGCTGTGTGTCTTTACCATTATATTTTCAGACAGAGGAGTTTCAGTGCTCTAGAAATCCTCTGTACTCGGCCAGTCATTCCCACCTCCTCCTGACCCCTGGCAACCACTGGTCTTATACTGACTCCATAGTATGACATTGCCTTTTCCAGAATGTCATGTAATTGGAATCACACTGTGTAGCCTTTCATGTTAGCTTCTTTCATTTAGCAATATGCATTTAATTTTCCTCCATGACATTTCAGGGCTGATAGCTTATTTCCTTTTAATGTTGAATAATGTCCCATCATCTAATTGTACTATAGTTGATTTATCCATTCACCTACTGAAAGGCATCCTGGTTGCTTCCAAGTTTGGGCAATTATTAATAAAGCTCCTACAAACATTCATTTTTGTGTGGACATAGTTTTCAGTTCTTGAGTAAATACCAAAGAGCATGATTGCTGGATTCCATGGTAAAAGTATGTTTAGTTGTATCAGGAACCACCAAACTGTCTTCCAAAGTGGCCATACCATTTTACATTCCCACAAGCAAGAAATAAGAGTTTCTGTTTTTCCACATCTTGACCAGCATTTGGTTTTTCAGTGTTCTAGATTTTGGCTATCATCTCATCTTAACTTGCATTTCCCTAATGACGTGTAATGTGAAGCATCTTTTTATATGCTTACTTTCCATTTGTATATCTTGTTTGGTGATATGTCTGTTAAGGTCTTTAGCCCATTTTTTAATTGATTATTGTGTTTTTATTGTTGAGCTTTAAGTGTTCTTGGTATATTTTGGATAACTGTCTGTAGGAAAAACACACTCCTGCTGTATGTTTCTCCTTTACTGTCATACTACTATCATTCCCAATTTCTCTTTTTTTTTTTGCGAGAAAGAGACAGAGAGAGGGATAGACAGGGACAGATGAGAAGCATCAATTCTTTGTTGCAGCTTTTTAGTTGTTCATTAATTGCTTTCTCATATGTGCCTTGACCCGGGGGCTCCAGCAGAGCGAGTGACCCCTTGCTCAAGCCAGCAACTTTGGGCTTCAAGCGAGCAACCATGGGTTATGTCTGTGATCCTACATTCAAGCCAGATGAGCCTGCACTCAAGCTGGCCACCTCGGGGTTTCAAACCTGGATCCTCTGCATCCCAGTCTAACGCTCTATCCACTGTGCCACCACCTGATCAGGCTGCAATTCTGACACCAGATATGTGGACTTATTTTCCCATAACAAGCGATTCTGTGCTACACCGGCTGGGTGCCTTACAATTCAATTCAATTCTGATATTAACTAGAGTTAGCACCGATGCCACAGGTTAAGGGCTCAGTTCCACAAGACTGCTCCCTACTTCAGATACTAATCTTGAATAGTAGGTCCCTAGGTTACTCAAACTGCTCTCTGATTTGGCTACAAATCAGATGTTCCTAGGACCTCCCACTCTTTGAATCTGATTTGCTAGAATAACATATTTGGCCAAAGATGGAAGAATGATTCATGTTAATGTTTTGGGGTTAAAAGAGTCTTTTAAGAATTTTTGGTAATTTGATACTTCTCCCCTAGTTATAATGCCTAAGTATTAGGCATTATATAAAGCCAGAATGATAAATAGGACAAGATAATGAGTGGACTGGAGCATACAACTTACTTTCTTGGTTAAGAAATTAGTAATTTTAATGTTTGTTAACTGACAATATTCTATAAAAGCCATTGAACAGACTATGTGTTATGAAATTTAAATAATGTATAAAAGAGCCTTAAAGAAAAACACTTAATGCTGTGAGTAAATTATATTCTTAATGCTATCTGGCATCAGTATCATATGTTGCAATCTCGTTAATTTATTTTCAATTTTTTATTGATTTTTTTAGAGAGGAAAAGAGAGAGTGAGAGAGAGATAGGAACATCAATCTCTTCCTGTGTGTGCCCTGACCTGGGATCAAACCAGCAGCCTCTGTGCTTCAGGACTATGCTCTAGCCAACTGCACTCTCTGGCCAGGGCTACTGTTCATTTATGACACTACTATATTTTTATGTGCTACAGTTCAAATTAAAGTCTTTGCCCACAAGGGGATCAAGAAACTTACCCATCATTAAATCTAACCATTACTTTTGTTTGAGCAAAACCTCACTAATTTATACATTTGGGAGTTCTAAGCTTGGTGTTTCCCCATGAGGTAATTTAATTTGAAATAACGCAGTAAATTATAATTTCATTAGTTATGGGTCATCCACGATAGTCTACACTTTTTTTTTTCTGTAGGTTAAATGTTCATCTTTACCAAAACTACATCTTTCTGAGCCATATTATTTTTCTATTACCAACTACTTTGTAGGTGTTTAGCCTGATTTAGGGGACTAAACACTATAATGCGTTTCTATAACAATGACAATTTTGTATCATAACATAATGCTTTGTTTGGTAACAGATTGGCAGGATCTTTATGTAAAATAATTCTGTAGTTTCTTACAGTTTCAGAATTACCTAAAAATGCGGTATTTTTTGTATGGCTTAAAAAATTGTCCCAAAGCCATTAACACATTTGTATTGTTTTGAGTATTCAGATTCATATGATGGATATGTTCACTTTAACATTTTTAATTTTCATTCCAAATATAGTGCTATGTTGCACTGAATATAACCTCTTTCTCATTTCTTTAATCATTGGCACTCATTTTTTTTTTTTTTTTTACAGAGACAGAGTCAGAGAGAGGGATAGACAGGGACAGACAGACAGGAACGGAGAGATAAGAAGCATCAATCATTAGTTTTTCATTGTGCACATGCATATTTATTCTATACATGTTTTTTATTTTCCAAACTTGGTAAAAATTGCCCCTGTTAAAATACAGTTATCGGTGAATAGGAAGCCAGTATAGATGACATATTTGTGAAATCTTTTTCTGGTAATATTTTAGCAATTTTTTCAGAGGTAATATTTTAGCAGTTTTGACATGAATTATATTAATTGCCAGTACAGATTTCCAGGACTAATAAATACAGTGTGTCCGTAAAGTCATGGTGCACTTTTGAATGGTCACAGGAGAGCAACAAAAGACGATAGAAATGTGAAATCTGCACCAAATAAAAGGAAAACCCACCCAGTTTCTGTAGGATGATGTGGCAGCATGTGCACATGCACAGATGATGACGTAACACCGTGTATACAGCGGAGCAGCCCACGGCCATGCCAGTCGAGATGTGGACAGTACAGAGGGTTCAGTGTGTTCTGTGGCTCGCTAAATTTGAATCCGTGACCAAAGTGCAACGTGAATATCGGCGCGTTTATAACAAAGCACCACCACATAGGAATAACATTATTCGGTGGGATAAGCAGTTGAAGGAAACCGGCAGTTTGGTGGAGAAACCCCGTTCTGGTAGGCCATCAGTCAGTGACAGGTCTGTAGAGGCTATACGGGATAGCTACCTAAGGAGCCCTAAAAAATCTGTGCGTGAGCTCACATCGAACTGCACTGAATAGGTATGAAACTGGGAGAGTTTTCTTTTATTTGGGGCAGATTTCACATTTCTATCGTCTTTTGTTGCTTTCCTGTGACCGGTCAAAAGTGCAACATGACTTTACGGACACACTGTAGATAATCTGGTTGCAGTCGTAGAAAATACCCTATTAAGTTATTATTTAATTTCCATCATGGAAAATTGGTGAGGAGTGCTTACTTATTATGTTTATTCTTTAAAAACGTGAATTCACGCTGCAAATTATGTGTCTACCTGGTATGACATACTACTATGCTAGGCAGCATATTAAAAGGCAACAAAATATAACACACCATTGCTGTTACTGAAAAATGTGTTAACAGTGATTTTACTTCAGCAGGTCCAAAATCCAAAAAGGTGAATGATACCAGCAAAGACACTTCACTCACTAATACTGTGGATGTATTGAAAAAAATTGAGGTAAGGTTTTTTTCTTACTATAAGAGTGAACTGAAAAATTGTCATACCTCCTTTTGCCTTCTTCAGCCTTTCCACCTTCTCTCACTTTTTAACAACATGTGGATTTGACAGATCCGAGCCCAGCACACAGGTAACGGGAAAGGTTTGAACACCGTTGGCTGGGAGATAAGGGCTCCAGTGTGTCCTTCTCTCCCACTCACCTGTCAGCTTGCTTCGCCTTCTGTCACATGCTTTTTCTATCCTGTCCCTATTTTCCCCTTGTATTTGAATTATGCATGGGCAAGAAATGAGTTGCATCCCTAGAATGTATTTCTTTTAAAAACCTTTCAGTTTTTCTCCTGTTGTTATACATGTACTTTCTAATGCTTTTCTGCTGTCTCATGTTAAGTATAGAATATTCTATTGAAGGAAGACCTTAATTTATGGAACTTATTTTTATATATTTTTTTAATATTCAAAACCAAAAAGATTTAAAATTCAAACATTTAATAACTGAAAAATTTCCCTCCCATTCTGTTCCCTTCCTATAGACAACCAACATTACCAGTTTCTTATATGTCCTTCCAGAAATATTTTATGTGTAGCAAACTCAATTTTTTTTTTTTACAGAGACAGAGAGAGAGTCAGAGAGAGGGATAGATAGGGACAGACAGACAGGAATGGAGAGAGATGAGAAGCATCATTAGTTTTTCGTTGCGACACTTTAGTTGTTCATTGATTGCTTTCTCATATGTGCCTTGACTGCGGGCCTTCAGCAGACCGAGTAACCCCTTGCTGGAGCCAGCGACCTTGGGTCCAAGCTGGTGAGCTTTGCTCAAACCAGACGAGCCTGCGCTCAAGCTGGCGACCTCCGGGTCTCGGACCTGGGTCTTCCCCATCCCAGTCCGATGCTCTATCCACTGCACCACTGCCTGGTCAGGCTCAATTTTTTTAAATGACAAAAGGTAGCATATATATTCTTCCCTTTTCATTTTATCGCTTATATCTTATAGATGGTTCCATGTCAATCTGTATAGACTTGGGTTTTTTTTTTTTTGGTTGCACTGTAAGAATGAACCATGATTTATTTAATCAGTGCCCTACTGATGGACATTATGTTGCTGCAATGAATTCGTGTTAATTATATCATCTCACATGTGTAGGGTAGATTTCTAGATATGTATTTGTTGGGACAATTGTTACATGTATTGTGTAAGATGAGTAAATTTGAACAGCTCATGCTCCGTGAAGGGTATCCCAGTTTATTCTGTTAGTGCATGTATTACCTTGCAGTGATGATGACGATGATGATAGCAGCGAGCGCTTATTGAAAACTTATTACTTACCAGGCCCTTTGATGAACTGTTTACGTTCATTATGTCCTGAAGACTTAATTACAACAGAAACCTGAGATGAATATTATTGTTACTTACCTACAGATAAGATGGGTATTATTATTCCTTCTTTACTTACTTTAAAACTTGACTTGCCTGGCCAAGTTGACCAGCTACATGGTAATAGAAGCTTGTAGTTTTGTTATTGTATTTTGACAGTACTTGAGCTGGAAATAACATGTCTGAAAGTAAAGCCAAGAGAATTGTAGAAGGAATAGTGTTAACTGTCAGGTTTAACTGTGGTGGAATAATGGATGGGGTTGCAGACCTAGCCAGCTTGTATTGATCAAACACAGATTCTGACTGTTCTTAAAGCTTCCTAGAAAGAAGTTGCTACGTTGGCATGTCTTATAAGGAAGTTTGATTTGGACTTTGGAATGTGTTTTTTTTTGTTTGTCTGTTTGTTTGTTTTTTTGTATTTTTCTGAAGCTGGAAATGGGGAGAGACAGTCAGACAGACTCCCGCATGCGCCCAACCGGGATTCACCCGGCAGGCCCACCAGGGGCGACGCTCTGCCCACCAGGGGGCGATGCTCTGCCCCTCCGGGGCGTGGCTCTGCCACGACCAGAGCCACTCTAGCGCCTGGAGCAGAGGCCAAGGAGCCATCCCCAGCGCCCAGGCCATCTTTGCTCCAATGGAGCCTTGGCTGCGGGAGGGGAAGAGAGAGACAGAGAGGAAGGGGGGGGGGTGGAGAAGCAAATGGGCGCTTCTCCTATGTGCCCTGGCCTGGAATCGAACCCGGGTCCCCCGCACTCCAGGCCAACGCTCTACCGCTGAGCCAACCGGCCAGGGCCGGAATGTGGTTTTTCATCAAAACAAATTGTGCTTCCTTATTCTCTGCATTTGAACACCTTTTCAGTACAAACTGAAGTTTTAAATCTAAAAATCCCAATGAGTTGCAGTTTCAGTAGAGCAAAATTAGCTTCCAGATGACTCTGTTACTGTTCATTTCTTCAGCAAAAGCAGTTTCAAGTTTTATAATAAAACTGGATAGAGAGGGAGTGACATTCACTTAAATTTCATAATTAACATGTGAATCACCAGACACCTGTAAACTAATATTTGAGCTTCCTGTTTCTGTATGACATGCAGAGAGAACTGTAATGGGGTGGCCATTTAGCATTTAAACTACAAAAACTGTTCTTTATCTATAAATTAACCCTTTTAAAGGTTTTCTCATTATATTATTCACATTATTCTTAAAACAAATATGTCAAGTAGCAAGGCTAAATAGTTATATCTCATAGAAGAGAAAATGGTAGGAGCTTAACACAAAAAGAATGAAATAATGAGACACACACACATATATATATATATATAACTTTTAGATCATTTTTTAAATTACACAAATGTGTTATTTATTAACTGATTCAGGTATTTTATGGGTTTGCTTTAGGTCTGTGTGGTAGAAATAAAGTTAAGGTTATTTATGTAAAGTTATTTGAGGTGGCAGTAATGAAAATAAAGAATAGAATGAATTCTGTATTTTAAAAATATTTTTACATAACTGGTTTAAATAATTCCATTGCTAATTATGAAATAATAGCCAATTGCATGATTTTTCAAATATAGTACATATCTTGCACAGAGTTAAATACTGTACTATAATTCCTCTTAACTACACAAAGTTATGGGCTGTACACCTTTTACTATGGTTTCATTAAAATAGAAAAGAAAAATCCATATGTTAATGTTAACTTAGCATCATTATTTGTATACGTGTATATTTCTTTTTATCCATTGAGGCATTTTATTGCACGTATATATTGCCTTCCTAGAAAAAGAATCCCAGAATTTTCCCTCCTCTGTGTTTTCCTCTTGCTTCTTCATTGTCCATGATGCCGCTCAGGTTGTCTGTACAGTGAACCCAAACTGATGGGAACAAAGCAGGTGGTTCTGCCATTTTTCTAGATCTTTGAATTACACATCAGATCTGAGGTTCCAGATCTTCACTTGCCTGTAAGGTTCACAACAATTTCCCCAGCTCTGTGGTCATCAATAATTTCAAATTTGCCAATATAACCGTGCTTCATCATCATAGTGAGAAGCTGGACAATGACTTTGGAGCACGAGCTAATGAGAACCTGGTGTTTGTGTCTCTCTGCAATACTGGTGCTCTTGGGAGCATCAGGCAGGGCAGTCATGCACACCACTGTGATGGCCTGCAATGATGGCAGAAAGAGACGTGTTGTATTTATAGATACTTCCGAGTTCTATAAATATTGTTTTGTTTACTTGCAGTTTTCCAAAGGATTGCCAGTTAGAAGACTTGCACACATTCTATTGTAGTAATAAGTCACATAAGGCAAGCTGGGTCAGTACGAAGATAATTAATCTTGGTCTTATTTGTTCTGTCTGAGTGGGGTGAAGTGACAACAGGAAAGTAGAGTTTGAATTTTGATTAGAAACTGAGTTTATCTGCTGTAGTCTTTCCATTGCCTTTGATTATCCTAAAATTCATATTTGAATGTAATAAATTTTTTAAATAAATATTTAAGAACCAATAAGGGAATGGCTAAGTTGTAATCACCCCAAATGTAGAATGTGTTTTATCTCTATAGGTAATACACTAAGCATATATCTTATAATAGAATGGAGTATTTGCAGGTTATGAATTAATGTTCTGATTACTGTTTAAGAATATGCATATCTTAGCTAAAGTGATTATATGCCTTATGACTATTGAAATGTGAAATTATTGCTGCACCTACCTCCCAGAAAGCTTGTGAAATCCTATCACTTATACAAATTAAGCATAGAACAATTTAGTGAACAAAGTGATAGTAATGAAAACAGCTCATTTTTATCAAATGGGCGAAAATTGTTGGTAATCATAATAGGAATATGAAGCTGTATTACAGTTAAATTTGTGTGTTAAAGTTATGGGATGCGGTCCTGGCCAGTGGCTCAGTGGATAGAGCATAGGCCCGGTGTATGGACATCCTGGCTTCGATTCCCAGTCAGGGCACATCTGCACCAACCCCGCTCGCTTCCTCTCCCCCTTCTCTCCCTTTCCCCCTCCTGCAGCCAGTGGCTCGATTGGTTCCAGGCGCTGAAGATAGCTCCATTAGAGCATGACAGCCTCAGGTGCTAAAAATAGCTCAGTACTGGAGCATTCGTCCCAGAAGGAGTTTGACAGGTGGATCCCAGTCCAGGCTTGTGTGGGAATGTGCCTCACCATCTCTCCTTCTCTCACCTAAAAACACACAAAAAAGTTATGAGATAGTAGTATAATCATTTTAACAGGGTGGATAAGTAGAACCATCATGCAATCAAAGCTTTCCTAATTCCGCACCTCTGTTTTGCCTCCTCCTGTACAGTTGTTAATAAGCACTTATGTTGACTGTGACTTGAGTTTTAAGCTTTCTTTTTTCTCAACCTACCAGGTATGTTAAGAAGCAAAATTCCTGGAAATGGGGAGTAAATAATGAGGGAGAAAAGAAATAAAAAGACTTGGATAATCTGCAAATGGGACAACTCACCCCAATATGACTTATGATTGTTTTAAATAATTATGCTTATAAACTAAAACATAGACATTTTAGAAAAGTACCCTTACATTGGCTCTTCCCCTTTTATGTTAGAAGGAAAACAAAATAATATTCTTTTTTTTTTTTTTTTTTTACAGGGACAGAGAGAGAGTCAGAGAGAGGGATAGACAGGGACAGACAAACAGGAACAGAGAGAGATGAGAAGCATCAGTGATTAGTTTTTCATTGCGACACCTTAGTTGTTCATTGATTGCTTTCTCATATGTGCCTTGACTGCGGGCCTTGAGCAGACCGAGTAACCCCTTGCTGGAGCCAGCGACCTTGGGTCCAAGCTGGTGAGCTTTTTGCTCAAGCCAGATGAGCCTGCACTCAACCTGGTGACCTTGGGGTCTCGAACCTGAGTCCTTCCGCATCCCAGTTCAATGCTCTATCCACTGCGCCACTGCCTGGTCAGGCAAAAATAATATTCTTAAAATTCTTCATAGGCCCTGGCCAGTTGGCTCAGTGGTAGAGCATTGGCCTGGTGTGCAGGAGTCCCGGGTTCGATCCCCAGCCAGGGCACACAGGAGAAGCGCCCATCTGCTTCTCCACCCCTCCCCCTCTCCTTCCTCTCTGTCTCTCTTCCCCTACTGCAACCAAGGCTCCATTGGAGCAAAGTTGGCCCGAGCACTGGGGATGGCTCTGTGGCCTCTGCCTCAGTCGCTAGAATGGCTCTGGTTGCAACCAAGCAACGCCCCAGATGGGCAGAGCATCACCCCCTGGTGGGCATGCCAGGTGGATCCCGGTCGGGCGCATGCGGGAGTCTGACTGCCTCCCTGTTTCCAACTTCAGAAAAAATTAAAAAAAAAAAATCTTCATAAACTGAGTCATTGTAGTATTTTTGAAGAAGGTATTATAGAAATTATAAAAATAAAGCACTGTGCATAGAGCTGATGCCCCAGCATTACCTGGGACCCAATTATAAAGTAACAAAATCAAAGAAAATACTAGTGTTGTGATAGGACAGTGAGTTCCTCCTTTTCTGAGTTAACTCATGATTTCCTGTGTGATGTCTGGTAGTGTTGGTAAGGGTGGGGTAGAAAAAGGTGAGGGTAATTGTATTCTCAACGCTGAGCAGGGAGGTCAAAATCTAGTGGTTAACAAATAAGTTAATGAAATTCATTTGTAACAGGAATTGGAAAAGAGAGGTGATGGTGAAAAATCAGATGAGGAAAATGAAGAGAAAGAAGGAAGCAAAGAGAAAAGTAAAGAAGGCGATGAGGAGGAGGAAGATGATGCTGCCGAACAAGAGGAATATGATGAAGAAGAGCAAGAAGAGGTAATGGTCTATTTTGGTAAAAGGCGAAAGATTTATGCGATCTGAAGAGAAACCAGAGTATGGTAATGGTCTGTTTTGGAAGGGTAACAAAGTAACATTAAGAATTATCTAATAAGGAATAAGATATATGGGATAGATTAAAATGAACAAACAAAAACCAAGTTGATTGGAATCACGGCCATTTTATTATCATTGGCATCTCTTCCCTTGTATCAACAGAATTATAGCATTGAAGTGATAATGACACCAAATTGAATTAGGAAGTAAAAAGTATCTTGATAGCCCACCAATTAAGAAAATTGATCAGATTATTTTAATTAAAATTTGTCGACATAGAATTTTAAGTCAGCAATTAAGGGCTTAGTCATGTAGGTCTGAGGAGGAATCATTGTCCCATTGTGTGTTTCAAAACCTAGACTGGACGTGGACACTGAAAACATTTATAATCCAACCTCAAGTCTCTGACTGAGTCACGAGTCAGTGTTTTGGATTTTGGATTTGCAACTTTGAGAAACATGGTGCATTTCAAAGTAAACTGGAGTCAATCCAGATATCTTTGAGTAGGGAAACTTTGTTGGTCACAGGCTCATTGGGACTTTGTCGAGACCTCCTGCAGTAGCCCTAGGCTGAGAGTTTCTTTTCCATTCCAGTGGCCCTTGTCTTCACTCCGTTTCAGCTTTTCACATCACACTCTGCATTTTTCTTCACCTGAAACTCCTCCAACTATGAAATCTTTATTACATGCTTCCAGCTATGAAATGTTTATTACATGCCTTATTTGCATTAAATTTCAGATTCTTTTTTATTGGGACAGATCTATTTTTATGTTTTCAAATTAGCTAACCACATTTATTAAATAATTTGCCACCTTTGTTGATTTGAAATTCTCCTTTATTAACTGTTAGATTCTACATCTACTTAGATGTATTTCTGGATTCTGTTCCATTGATCTGTTTCTGAACCATCACTATGCTGTTCCAATAACTAGAATCTTCTGATTATTTGTTAATATTTGTAGGGCATGCTACCCATTTTTTTCAGGATTTTCCTGAGTATTCTTTATTTATTCTTCCAGGTAAATTTTTGCTCTAAGCATTTTTAAATTAAACATATCACATTTGTCTCCAGTTTTCTTTCAGATCATTCACTTTATTCCTTCACTCTGACCTGATTGAAACTGCCAAGCCCTCTGATCCAGTCTCTCCTTTATTGGTTCCCTGTCTTCATTTCCTTCCCTAAGGAGCCCTTGCTAGCTCTTCAACTTCTTTCTTGCTGTTGCTCTTGTCCCTTGGTCTCCCGGTCCCTACCTGAAACCTTGGATCAGTTCCATTGTCTCCCTCATTGCCCCTCCGAACCTGCCTACTGAGCGTTTCTGAGAAATCACAGAAACTCATGCCACTGAGAACACTAGTCCCATTTTGCTGGCTAACGTTTTCTGTTGTCCTTCATAAGTATTTTAGATTGTCTTTCTTCTTAACCTCTCTCCTGATTAGCTTTTCTACTTTTAGCAGATATAGCATGTTTATACAGAAAATAAAGCCACTCAGAGAAAACTTTTATTTCATGTCATCTGTCTTCAGACTGTCTTCCTTTCTTCTTCTCTTTTTTTATCAATGGAAGAAATGTCCATCCAGTGTGGAGCTAATGGTCCTTCCCTCTTTGGGGACCATATTCCTCATGTCATTTCCCTTTTTGTATCTTCAACCATGCCTTGCCTCCCCTGTACATTGGCCTTAGGCTTCTGCTAATTTCCAGACATTATTGGATTTCTTGGCACCAGAGAAGCCAAGTCAACTTCCTGGAAATGGTAAGGTTATTACAGTATTTAGTGAAGACAAAGTAATAAAATATATATCTGAATACAAGATACCTTTCTTGCATTATCTGTATAAATTTATATATAAAATCTACCATGTGGATACTAAATAAACTGATATCCAGGAGACTTCCTTTTGGGAATAGTCTCTATGTCTTACTTTGTCATAAATCCTGCTGTAGATGGTAAAGATGTGGAGGTTAATTTTTATTGTGGCTGATTTCAATCATGTACAAAAATCTAGTGCCTATTGAAATACACAACCCAGCTTTAACAGTGATCAGTGCATAGGCACTCTTAATCACTCATTCATCCATCCAGTCCACTCTTGTGCCCCCACATCAAAACCCATCTGCCTTGGATTTTGTAAAGCAAATCCTAGGCATTGTATCATTTCATCCATGAATAACTCAGTATTACGCAAAAACAAGGGCTCTTTAACAATGTCACAGTATCACTCTTATACCCAACACAATGAAATATAATTCCTTAATATCATCAAATATTAAGCCAGTGTTCAAAATTTTTTTATTGTCTCAAAAAATTGTTCCAGTCAAAATCCAGATACAGTCCTTATACTGCAGTTGGGTAATAATTTCCTTAAATTTCTTTTTGTATCTAAAATGGGCTTTTGAATTTTTTATTAAAAGCACAGAGATATCTTGACTCACTTACATGGATAATAGTCTTAGCCATAAGAATTGGAATGTTCCCAAGGGCTAATCCCTATTAACATAATGGAAATTGAATTGCCCTAGAAAGGTGTAATATGGCATCTTTAAGTTTTGATTTTCTGAGGCCTTTTTATGATCAAAAGCAAAAATTCTTGTTTCTGCTCAGTTGTGCATTGTGACTAAAACCCTCAGATCTGGTGTTAATGTAAATTGGCTTTGTTTCTTGAATGTCATATGTTTGTTTGAAATAAGTGTTCAATGGTTTAGCTAACTAAACCACGTATCATTCCACTGAGGTGTAGTGAATTAAATGTGTCATCCTACTAAAATGTAATGGGCATCTCTTTAGCTAGTTGGTGCCTGAGAATAGAGGGAGGAGGTGAGCTTGGAGAAAGCAGCACAAGTACAGTAGATGTAAGTGAAAGCTAATGTGCTTTCAAAGCAGATGGCGTAGCAGAGACTGCTTTTAAGTCTGGTGTTTTTTATTATCTAAATTTAATATTTATAAATTCGGAGGGACAGCCTTATGTTCTTTAACAATGTTTAATATTTACTGAGGAATTTATCACTCATTTTAATGTTTACTGAGGAATCAATCGTTTCGCTTAGGAAAATGACTACATTAACTCATACTTTGAAGACGGAGATGACTTTGGCGCAGACAGTGATGACAACATGGATGAAGCAACGTATTAGCTATGAAATTTCTCAAAATGCACTTTTTTGATATGGCTTCTGAAAATTTGGACAGCCTTGTTTCCTTATTTCTGGTAAGGAATGAGTTTTTTTGTCTTGTTCGACAATTCTTGTTACCAAAATACTCAGAGCCACTTTGAGTTTTACATACTATGTAGTTAGTTTACCAGTTAGTCCCTGACACTCTGACATTCCTCTCAACACCTGTTTATCCCTCATGAGTATTCAAGTGAAAATTTTATTTTTGCTTTTATTTGGATTAGAATGTGCCTAAAGTTTCTGCAGCTATGTATTCATACTTGAACAAATTATTCTTATTCAACTGTGTTGATCTTTTGTAAAACTATTGCTAGTCATCATAATGGATTTCTGTAACCTTAAATTTGATGTAATACTGCACATGGAGCACTTTAAAAACAAAAAATCTTGAAAATAATTTTACTTTTACATATTATGTTCTATGCTACTATATTATGACTACATAAACCTACCTGAGCTCTTTATATGAGAAGTTTTGTGATCAAAAATAATCACAGGGAAAAATGCCAGGTGGAGGTATATAAATGTCATAGGTTACATCTTAGCCAGTACAAAGACTTGGGATGGGTATAAAATACTGAATTGGGAGCTAACTTCATACTATACAATATACAAATTAATCACCTTCTCACTGTAATTGGTTTGATATGTCGAATGGTTGGGTTTATGAAAAATTGGACTGAGACATCTTATGTAAGTTTGTATTTTACAAAAACGTATGAGTTAAGTTTTAGTCATAAATCTCACTGCAGGATGCATGTGTGGAGTTTGTGAGGTATAATGGCCTCTGTTATATTTCAAAGAACTCATGTTAATTGATTTATATAACAATGTAGAATAACTCAGGTCACTTTGAAATGAAGATTAAGCTTCTTTTGTTTTAATTAAAAACTAGCTCCCCTGACTTTTTATATTGGGGGCAGGGTGGGGAGGGGAGATATCAAAAACCTTAGTCTCTAAAGATTCATAAATGCCAAAGATTTTGAAAGGGATTCGTATTATGTATTCAAAAATGATTTATTAATATTACCTACCAAAAGAAATAAATTTATTTTTCCCTTTTGGGAAGCTATCACCCATTACCCTCTAACCTGAGAATTGGAGTTCTATTTCTGCCTTTACTGTTAAACTCAACTTTGAATTTGAGCTTTGTTTTCTGTCAGTTTCCTACAAAAACTGCTTAAAGACCAACCAAAATTTACTGTATGTATTCATTCTCTTAGCATACAGAAATAATCTCTTCTTCATTTACATTTGGCTTGGCCTTCTAAAAAATGGTAATTTGTAAAGTGAATGAAAACAGTTTTGAGAAACAAACTTGTTTTCCTCACAAAATATATTGTAATTTGATTTTCCCATTATTCTGGGGGAGGAAATTAAACATTATCTTGTGCTGTTTTGTAAAATGACTTTCTCAGGAAAAAGATCACTCTCAGTTGTAGCAGTTCCTCAGATAATTTAGGATGGGTGTGAGGACCATTATTAGGTCAGTGCATATGTGATCATATGTGAATGTCTTGTTTAAAGGAATTTATAAAAAATTTAAAGATTCTAAATGGAAAACGACTAAAATAAGTCTACCTTAAAGCAGCTATCTACTGTACTTAGAGTAGAAACCTCACTTAAAGTTTCTATTGTAATGGGAAAATAGTCATTTATGATTTCTAATTATATAGGTGTGTTTTAGTCTCTCACCTTAGTACCTTAACCTAGTATCACTTAATTTATAAAGTCTTACCTCTGTGGTTGTGTTTGTTTTATTGTAAATCTGCAGATTACTGCTTGAATATGGCAAACACACCAATGACAGAGGTACTTGTTCCCCTAGCTTTCAGTGCTCCAACACTTTAGTCCTGCAGATGGTAAGACAGCCCTTTGGGCAGGGTCTTTGGGAAGCTGTAGCCATCCTCCCCTTAAGTGCATTGTGCTTCCCCTTTGGAAAAATCTCTTTACAAATGTTAAGTAGACTAATTATGGGAACAGGCAGGAAGTATTTACAGGTTGCTTTGCCAGCATGAATCTTATTTTTGTGGCTTAAAATCTCAGAGACTGTGAAGTTATTTCATAAGAAGGTAAACTTTAATGCAGAGCTAGCATCTTATATATGAACACATACTTATTGGCTAAGTGTCTTTTAACTTGCTATCAAACAAGCAATACTGTTTTGTTTGCTATAATGCTTATTTTTCTGTATTTGTTTACATATTAAATTCTTACGAAACAAAATGGTGTCCTGTTTTATAGAGTTGTTTTACCTTGAAGGTACATAAATATATTTTATAGAGAAAACAATTTAATACAGATTTTACCAGGTAAAACAGCTATCAGGATGCCAGTATCAAATATTCTTGAACAAACCAACAAATGAAAACTCGAGGTGATTAAAGTTGTGATTAACGGATTTGACAGACAGTGGATCACTTGACGGCATTGCTGACAAATTCAGAGGATGTTAACCTTTCCTTCCCCACTACTTCCTAAGGTCAGTGGCGTGGCCTTAATATGGTTTCAAGTTCCAGAGTTAGTAAAACTTTTTATATTAAAAAAGATGTAATTAAATTCAATTTTAAGATCCAGATGATTACAAAAGTAGGGAGCTGTATCATAAATTCCTCCATTAAATAAAAGCTCCAAAGAACTTTCTCAATTCTTTTTTGCTCCTGTTGGTAATTTTTTTAAAATTAATATGTAGAAAGGTTTTTTTGTTTCATAATAAAATCTATTAATAGAGCATATTATACTGCTCACAAAAATTAGGGGATATTTTATAGCTTCATATTTATTTTGAAGTATCCCCTAATTTTTGTGAGCAGTATATTATAGGACTAATCTATAACTTGGTATGAAGTCCTATCCCTGCTTTATGAGTGAGATCTTCTTCTCTGAGGTTCAAGATCTCTCAAAGAATACACATCTGAAGTTTTTATTTCATTTCACTTTCATCCTTTAAGAAATCCAGTAGATTTTTGTTTCAATATCAGAAGGGGAAAACTTGAATTGGTAAACCTGTGGCAACTTGATCTACCTTACATAATATCTTTATTATATCAAATACTTTGAAAGAGAAAAGGTTTGCTTTATTCAATTAAATTCACCAGCTTCCATTTCAGATTGAATAATAAAATAGAAACTTTATTTTGAAGATCTTTTGAAATATGAAAAAAGGGCAAAAGTTTTTAAAAACAGTTTTACAAATGTACATGCTAACAGTGTTCTACAATTCCATTTTGCATTTGTATAAAATCTATTATACAAGATATATAGTACTTGCATATATAAGAATTAAATATTGCATTCAGATATTTCTATGATCTAACAGTGCAATATGCACATACTTAAAAGAAAAATATTAACTTCCTGAGCAACATTGTTGTAATTCAAAATAAGAATGATTCCCATCACAAAGCACCGTTTAAATACTTCTAAAAACTATGTCTATAACTTACAGCACTCACTGGATCCTTGCTTCATATTTCTAAAACTAACTGTATCCTTCATATTCCAAAGTAGGTAACTTTAGAAGTAGGTAACTTTAAAAAGAACTAATTACTAAGTAATGAACCATTATGGATCACTGAAAGAACTCTTCAGGCCACTGAATAAGCAAGTTGAGAACAGAAAAAGAAAAGCTTTTAAAAACAAAAAGCCCTCTGGATAAATTAAACATTGCAATCTTTTAATTCTTGATGTGGCCAGCAGATTATAGTCAATTTTTCAAAGCAACCTTAACCATTTGTACAAACTTTAAAAAAAAAATCTGCCCCACCAATAGCAGATTTTTCTCCACTTGTAATTCCCAACTTTTTGAGTGAACCAAACGCAATGACTGACACAGTTGTGGTACTTTTATAGTTGTGCACATACATAGATCCTACTGTGACGCCTGAAAGTAAATTTAAATAAGGGTTTCAATAGTTTAAAAAATCACAATTTTTCTTAAGTTTTACAGAGTAATCTGCATTTGCTACAAATTTTGATGTATATTAGTATATTTTTAAAGCTAAAATTTTTCTATATTAAATGTTTAGGAATTTTTTTAGTGACAATTATAATCTATATTCCAATCAATTAAAAATATATAATTCAGATATACAGAAAAAGGAAACTGCCTGATTGTGTCATAGGATGTTTTATTTCCTTCCACGACTAGGACACTCATAAGTACATAGTACACCTTACTACTTTAAAAATAAGTTACTTATACTGGATATCAGACCTCTATCACAATTTCAAAGTACCACTAGCAAAAAGGAATCACTGACTTTCCATAATTTCATCAATTTGATGTAAACAAAGTTCTTCAAAAAACATCTAGCCATTCTACTTTAAAATACTCTATTTTCTTCCCTAACACTTGATTTTTTTCAGCAGGCTTAATAAATACAATGTAAACTGACCAAGTTAACATCGAGCATAAATTAGAAAGATCACACTCCTCTTTTCAATATGCCCAAGGCACATTAAAACAATTTTTTAATTTTAAACTACAAGTTATTCAAATAATCATTGTGCTATAATTCCCACATTAATACTTTTTGGTAATTATCTAAGGTCCTCTAATATAGTGGTCCCCAACCTTTTTTGGGCCATGGACCGGTTTAATGTCAGAAAATATTTTCACGGACCAGCCTTTAGGGTGGGACAGATAATGTATCACGTTACCAAGACAAGCATCAAGAGTGAGTCTTAGACGGATGTAACAGAGGGAATCTGGTCACTTTTTAAAAATAAAACATCGTTCAGACTTAAAAATAAATAAAACGGAAATAATGTAGGTTATTTATTCTTTTTCTGCGGACCGGTACCAAATGGCCCATGGACTGGTACGGTCCGCGGCCCGGGGGTTGGGGACCACTGCTCTAATACAAAGGCTTTAATATTTGACTTCTTTGTTCTGTCTTTTTATACTTTGCTACTGAAGGTACATAAAACCTTATTTACCACATATCTTTATTAACACTACTTTGTATCAAGATTGGAGTTTGAAACATAAAATGGTCAAAAAGCTGAAACATTAAAATTAGGAAATAAGGCCAGAAAATGAGGTGGTATTGTAGGTCTTAAGGTTCATACTTTATTATATACAGAACAGGCAATTTCCACCAAATCTTGCGTCTAATGCATCATTTTGGTTACATTTTTAAAAACACAACTTTTAAAAACTTAAATGATGGAATCAGTATGCAAATACTTCTTATCTAGCAGACCTTAAAAAGTGGCACTATCAAGCTCTTTTGCCTAAATGCTTTTGGCCTGTTCCCCAATTTTATGCTATTCAAGGGAAAAAAGGTTTAAGTTGGACATTTTCTTTTTGAAAACAGGTTAAGGGATCAATAAATAAAAAGTGTCTGTTATTGCTAATACCAAAGGTATCTTTACTTCTGCTTTTGCTTAATTAACCTTTTTTTTTTTTGCAACAAACCTCAGAGGCAGACAGTGAAAACTGGTTTGACCCCATTAACTTACACTTGATAGTAAAAGTGGAGACAAATTTATATAGCCTATGTTATGAATCCCATTGGACCATTAGAAATAATGTCAACTTTTAATTATAAAAATATAAGCTTACATATTTTATAAGGCATTAAATGTAATTAAGGCATGTTACCACATGTAACATAGCAATAACTTATCACAGTATGTAGGGAATTATTTTCTAAATAATGCTAACCTGTATATGTATGTATAATACTCTTCATCAAAGAATTACAAAAGTGCTTTCAAATATCAGAGGCAAACACAATGACTTCAAAATCAGAAGCAGAGGCAGCATTCTTTAAGAGACAAAGATTGCTTTTAGGTTCTTGACCTAACCCAGTGTTCTAGTAACCAACTGGCAACTTTCCAACCACAACATTATTTTGGGGTTTAAAAATATTTCATCTCTATCCTAGCCTCTATTACAGACATTATACACTGCTTTTCCACTTTTGTACCTACTTATGTCTTCATAGCATATGTGCTAAACTTATTTTCAAAAAGTTTTAAAATGGAATATTAAGTATGTATTACCATAAATAATTTTAGAATCAAATGTTAAAACTAAATATTTTGATGAATCACAGTAGTAAATTTTCTTCAGTTGTAGGTATCTGGTGCTATCATTCAGCTTAATGAACATTAATAACCTTAAACCAAACAATAAATAAATTTAAACATAACCGATCTTGAATAAGAAAAATGAAGTGTTTGCCAAGTTAAGAACTTCCTAGAAACATATTTAAATTCATTTCTGCTTTAAGCATTGATATAACAAATACATAGATGTACTGTTCTCAGTATCAGCAATTAGCAACTGCAGGGATTTTATACTCGATCCATTTGTAAATGGCTCAAAAAAAGTAAAAAACAAAAGCATCTTCATCTCCCTAAATTCTGACTTTGAAGTGGTTATTGAATATAACTGATTCACCACATTCCAGATGAACATGTGACCACAAACACTGTAATTGTGAGCTAATTGCTATGTTTTGTGTTGAGCAGCAGGAGACTGAGAATTGTGACTATACAGCTTATGATCATCTTGTTGGCCAAAGGGTATTCCTTTGGTTGGAGCAATTCCACCTTCCATTTCTCTCTGTTGTGATGGAGGTGTGACTCCTGAATGCAGGTGTGAAGAATCCATTGTTGAATGGTGACTAACATCCACTTTAGCTAAAATTTCATAATATAGCAAATAAAACACTGGTGTTATTATACCCACTATCAGCATTATCACTACAGCTGTCCACCATCCTATGCCCCAGTCTGCTCCATAATAAGGATCCTTCCGGTGAATGTTTTTGTTATCAGGTTCAAAACATATTTGTTGTGCTGTTAAAGCAGACACCACCTCGTTAAGGTTCTCTCTTTTGGTGTCTGTACATTTTACTATTTGTTCTATGTCTCGGTCTACTTCTTTTAAAAAGCTACCTGCTGACTCACTGGAAGAAAGAGAATCATTACGTGACAAAATATCCTGTGGTTCTGGAACATGTTGCGCAGATGAAGAACGTGAAGCCTGTCTTCCTTTTGGAGGATAAAGTGTTTCAGTCAATGAACTAAACTTTTTTACTGGAATTTTGACAGACCTAAGGGCAAAAAAGTCTTGATCGCTGATGAGATTGTTAACCCTCTTGATATCTGCAACCTGTAAAAACAAAAAACCATTCAACTGAATTCTAAATCAAAATAGAGGTAGAAATATTCATTCATCCACTTATTTTTGGAGGGGGAAAAAGAGCTTAATTAACAGTAGTAAGTGGTTACACCCAGGGAGATTGTATTTTATTTATGGATAAAATTATACCACTTTTGATCTACCAGTCTTAGGATATCCCCTATGGAAGTAACATTAATGCTAGCTATTTTCAAGTAGATTCTAGGATCCTATTTCTCTTTTTTATTTTATGTATTGATGAGAGAGAGAAAGAATTGCTGTTCCACTTATTTTATGCATTCACTGTATGCGCCCTGACGGGATCAAACCCACAACCTTGGCATGTAGGAATGACATTCTAACCCAGTGGTTCTCAAACTTTTTGAAGTCAGGGCGCATTTAAAATCTATAAATAATTTTAGGTGCACTATACACAAATTTCTGAAAAATATAAGTCAAACAAAGAAAAAAATATAAAGTCTAAGCGTGCGTTTACAGTAATTAAAATAAATATGACAATTAAATTTATTCTGACATTAAAAAACCTTTTAATGTTACATTTTTTGAGTTATGCTTTTTAGAATTCATAAAAAAGAGGGGTGGCCCTGGCCGGTTGGCTCAGCAGTAGAGCGTCGGCCTGGCGTGCAGGGGACCCGGGTTCAATTCCCGGCCAGGGCACATAGGAGAAGCGCCCATTTGCTTCTCCACCCCCCCCTTCCTCTCTCTCTCTCTCTTCCCCTCCCGCAGCCAAGGCTCCACTGGAGCAAGGATGTCCCGGGCGCTGGGGATGGCTCCTTGGCCTCTGCCCCAGGCGCTACAGTGGCTCTGGTCGCAGCAAAGCGACGCCCCGGAGGGGCAGAGCATCGCCCCCTGGTGGGCAGAGCGTTGCCCGTGGTGGGCGTGCCGGGTGGATCCCAGTCAGGCGCATGCGGGAGTCTGTCTGACTGTCTCTCCCCGTTTCCAGCTTCAGAAAGAAAAAAGAAGAAGAAAAAAAAAAAGTTATCTTTTTATATAGATAGATACATTCTTAGTAAGATTTAGTAAATTCGGCAGGTCCCAGCATGAATGTGTTAAGTTTTTTCATTCTTGTGTTTATGAGAAACATGAGCCTGATGTGTCCTAGCGATTTCTTCAATGTTTGGGCATATATTTGAAAGGCAAACTCTCATTTCCTCGTCAATACATTGAAGAATTCCTCTCTTTTTACTCTTTAATTGTGTTGAGTGTAGAAAACCCCCACCATACATATCATCTTAACTTTACACCAAACAAAGGATAGAAAAAACTTGCCTCCAGTCTTTCCGGGGAACATGGGGGGTAGTGTAAACGATCTAGCACCACAGCTTAACAGCCTTTTGCAACCTAATCAGGCAAGTGAGGTGGGGGTTGGGCAGACTGTCAGCTTACAGCCAATTCCCCACACCTCTGTCCCCCAAAAATAAACTCCAAAAACCCTGTTGGTTTTTTGGTCCCCAACAGGCACATATTTCTCTGGAACACCATAGGGCAGTGGTCCCCAACCCCTGAGCTACAGACCAGTACCGGTCCGCTGAGAAAGAACAAATAACTTACATTATTTCTGTTTTATTTATATTTAAGTCTAAACGATGTTTTATTTTTAAAAAATGACCAGTTTCCCCATTACATCCATCTAAGACTCACTCTTGATGCTTGTCTTGTAAGTTCGACAGTTACATTAAAAAATACAACTTTTTATGCCGGTCGCATATTTTTATTTTGTGCATTTATCTGTCCCACCCTAAAGGCTGGTCCATGAAAATATTTTCTGACATTAAACTGGTCTGTGGGCCAAAAAAGGTTGGGTACCACTGCCATAGGGCACACCAGTGCACCCTGCCGCACACTTTGAGAACCACTGCTCTAACCAACTGAGCTACCTGACTAGGGTCTATATAAATATCACACTAAACAATTTGTGAAAGAAGGATTACTGATTCTTATGTTCTTTCTTCCAAAGTGGCAATTAGCACCTGACCAGGCAGTGGCACAGTGCATAGAGTGGTTGCCTGAGACACTGAGGTCACAGGTTGGAAACCCTGAGGTTACCACCTTCAGCACAAGAGTGCAGGGAAGCTGGCTTGAGCATGGCATCAGACATAACCCCATGGTCGCTGGCTTGAGCAAGGGATCACTGGCTCAACTAAGGTGCCACAACTATGAGTTGATGCTTCTCATCTCCCTTCCTGTCTGTCCGTATCTGCCAACCCCCACCTCTCTCACTAAAAAAGAAAAAAATAAAGTGGCAATTAGTAATATAGTTACCTAACTAAAACTATCATATTTTATCAAAACTAAGATGCCGTCAAGCCAAGATACGCCACTATTTTATGTCTCATTAAGGCAAAAATACCCCACCAAATATTGGAAGATGCCACCATTCCAACGTCAAAGATGTTAAAATGTGAAAAACATCTTATACTTGATAAAATAAAACTTACCCCCTCGTTTAATTTCTGAAGCCATTTTCCCAAACTTACCAGTGTAAATGCATTATTCAACTACCAAGGTCAGTCATTTTTATAAGCTTTCCCTAAATATTATACAGCCCTTTCCCTATCTGTGTATTCCATCCATTTGCCCTTGTAAGGAGACATAGTCGGCGGCAGTATTTCTCAGATTAGCAATTACTATGCCAGGCTCTCCCACTGTCTTTTGAGTTAGTCCCATTCATCTTTTCCATCAAAGCTGTAACCCTAGCCCTGATTATTTATCATCAGATCAATAAATAAAACTCAAATATCTGGCCTGGTCAACTTGATGGATAATGACGCCATTCACTAAGATATGGAATACTAGAGGAAGAAAAAAGAATGGAGGCAGATTTTACACATGTTGTCTTTGAGGTGCTTTAAATATGTAAGTGGAAGATGTCCAGTACATAGTTACAGATGTATGTCTGAAATGCTGATGATCTCAGTTAGAGGTATATATTTGTGGAATACCAGCAAAAATGGTAAATGAAGTCACAAGAGATGGATTCACTAAAAAAAGACAGGAATAAAAGGTGACATAGGAAAGACCCTGGAGGAACGCCAACATTTGAGGGATATGTTGAGTAAGAGAAATCCACAGAGGAAATTAAGAGTGACCAGGAAAGCAACATATAATGGTTAAAAGCATGAATCATCTAGGTTTGAAAATTGGCTCTGATACTGTCTAGCAGTATGATTCGGGGCAAGTTGTTTAACCTCTCACAAATTCAGTTTTCACAATTGTAAAATGACAGTAATAATATTTACCATATATGGTTGTTGTAAAGATTAATCAATTAAAATGTATGAAGGACATTTAGAATAGTGACATATTGTACATTATGCAAATAATAGCTGTTCTTAAATTTTTTTTTTTAAGTTTTTTTTTTTTTATTCATTCTTGGAGAGGAGAGGGAGAGACAGAGGGAGAGAGAGAGAGGAGAGACAGAGAGAGAGAAGGGGGCGAGGAGCTGGAAGCATCAACTCCCATATGTGCCTTGACCAGGCAAGCCCAGGGTTTCGAACCGGTGACCTCAGCATTTCCAGGTCGACACTTTATCCACTGCGCCACCACAGGTCAGGCTGTTCTTAAATATTAACAGTAGGAAAATCAGAAACCCAAGGTCAGAGAGGGTTTGTAGGAGGGAGTGGTGAACTGGATCAGTGGTAGCTTATCAAATCCAATGAAGACAGAGTTCCTGTTGGAAAAACCAACTCCCTTGAAGTGTATGTATGGGAGGAGGAGAAGGAGAAGACTGAAGAATAACCAGGAGACGAGAGACAGTAAAGATAAAGGGTCTTGTCTGAGAGTGTATTTTCTTAAGGCAAATGAAGATTCACTGACAACAAAACAAAAGACAACTAACCAAAAGAGAGAAGATATTTCCAAACAACAGCTCTGAGAAGGGGTTAAGATCCAAAATATATAAAGAACTCATACAATTAACACCAAACAATCCATTTAAAAAACAGGCAGAAGACCTGAATAGGCACTTATTCTAAGACGACATACAAATGGCCAACAGGTATATAGAAAGATACTCAATTCACTAGCTATTAGGGACATGCAAATCAAAACTACAACGACAAACCACCTCATACCTATAAGAACTGTTACTATCAACAAGACAATAAGCGTTATTAGAGAGGTGGTGGAGAAAAAGGAACCCTCATTCACTGCTGGTGGGAAATATAAACTCGTACAGCCACTATGCAAAACAGTATGGAGAATCCTCAAAAAAATTTAGAAGAGAGTTACTATATGACCCTGCAACCCATATTCTGGATTATCTTCCTCAAATATTGGAAAACATTTGCAAAGATATATGCACTCTTATGTTCACTGAAGCCTTATTCACAGTAGCCAAGACATGTAAACAACCGAAGTGTCCTTCAACAGATGACTAGATAAAGATGCAGGCCTGACCAGGTGGTGGTGCACTGGATAGAGCTTCGGACTGGGATGTGGAAGACCCAGGTTCCAGACCCTGAGGTTGCCAGCTTGAGCACGGGCTCATCTGGTTTGAGGAAGGCTCACCAGCTTGAGCCCAAGGTCACTGGCTTGAGCAAGGGGTCACTCAGGCTGCTGAAGGCCCCCAGTCAAGGCACATATGAGAAATCAATCAATGAATAACTCAAGTGCCACAGTGAAAAATTGATGCTTCTCATCTCTCTTCCTTCCTGTCTGCCCCTATCTGTCCCTCTCTCTGGCTCTGTCACACACACACACACAAAAGATGTGGTACATATATATAATGGAATACTTACTCAACCATAAGAAAAGAATATTTGTGACAACATGGATGAATCTCGAGAGTATCATGATATGTGAAATACGTCAGACAGAAAAAGTCAACAACCATATAATTTCACTGATATGTGGGATATAAAACTAAAAGCAACAAATGAACAAACAAGAAAAATAAACAAAAACTCAGACACAGACAACAGTATGGTGGTTACCATAGGGAAAGGAGGGAGTGGATAAAAGGAATCAAATATATATGGTGACGGAAGTAGATTTGACTTTGGGTGGTGTGCACACAGTGCAATACATATATGATGCATAAAGTCATACCCTTGAAACCTATATAATTTTATTATCCATGTCACCCCAATAAATTTAAAGCAAAAAAGAAAAACAGCTTCATTGACAAACCCTAAACCAGACCCTATTTTTTTTTAATGTTCTTTTGCTTGGTTATATCTTAATAATTGCTCAATACTCTTTCTGAACTAGGTTTCCAAAGATTTATTATCTACCTAGATTATCTATGAATGGACCTACATTTTCTGTTAAGCTCATTTTCTTTAATGCATTTGGGATTCCAACCTTGGACTTTTTTGGGTTTATTACCGTTTTATAACTGGCATGTTTTTAATAATTCCTATGACTCAATATATAGTAAGTAGAATACAGCACTAAATACTGCATCTTTAAATGATTAATCCTTTGGTGAGGTTAGTCTTTTTTCTGCTACTTGAGCATTGCTTATCTTAACTCCCTAATTCTACATTATTAATTTTCCCACTACTATGGCCAATGTCATCTTTCCTCTAATGTTAAGCTGTTTTCATGATTCTTCATGCTAAATGAGAAATCAGCTGATACATAATGTGATTACATTTTCTATCAGGTTCTTCTCTATTTTTAGTGACAAATTGTTTTTTTGTTTTGTTTTGTATTTTCCTGAAATGAAAAGCAGGGAAGCAGAGAAACAGACTCCTGCATGCACCTGACCGGAATCCACCAGCATGCCCGGAATCCACCAGCATGCCCGTTAGAGGGCAATGCTCTGCCCATCTGGGACGCTACTCCCTTGCAACCGGAGCCATTCTAGCGCCTGAGGCAGAGGCCTTGGAACCATCCTCAGCCTGGGCCAACTTTGCTCCAATGGAGCCTTGGCTGCAGGAGGGGAAGAGAGATATAGAGAGAAAGGAGAGGGGAAGGGTGGAGAAGCAGATGGGCGCTTCTCCTGTGTGCTCTGGCCAGAATCAAACCTGGGACATCCACACGCCAGGCCGACGCTCTACCACTGAGCCAACCGGCCAGGGCCTACCGACAAATATTTTATTCTAAGCCCTAATCATCTTCATTTGAATTATTCTAATACCCTCTCTCCTGGGTCCCCTCCATTTCACAGCAGACTTCCCCATCATTTTGCAGAACTCTTGTTAAAACTGTACATTGGTTTCTCTTATAGGGGTCAAAGTTTTCCTCAGTTACCTCAAAGTGCTTCATCCCAATCAGTCTATGATGCTTATTTCTGAAACACCTTAAATTTCCTATTGTTCACCTTATTTCCTTCTTGAAATATTTTCTACATTACTGTCATATGCCAAGAATACTTTTGTCCTCTTCATCCATCTCACTGAAAAAACATGACCTATTTTTAATTCTTTATTATATGCGGCTTAAGTGTCTGTCGCCGATAGCTTATTGGTTGCTTGCGTAACTGTACTAGCCAATGGGGTGAAGTTGCCACGGCTGAACGCAAATTGAGCAAGTCAGGGGGAAGGTGAACATTTGTTTGCATTGGCAATCATCTGTTTTACATAAAAACTACGTCTTAACGTAATTTCTTTTAAGAATGCCTCCTAGAAAATACAGCACTGAAGAGGAGAGAAAGGAGCTAAAGCTGCACAAAAACGGCTTTCTCGACAAAAAGAAACCACTGAGCAGAGAAAGACAAGGCTTGCTTCAGTCGCAGAGCAAATGCGTCTTTCTCAGCAAAATGAGACTGATGAGCATAGAGAAACAAGGCTTGCCTCAGATGCAAGACAAAAAAGCCTGTCTCGACAAAATGAGTCCCTTGAACAAAGGCAGGAGAGAAATGCAAAAAAACGACAGAGTAATGCTGACCGAAACGCAAAAAGGATTAAAACAGTTTCAGATGGAGAAACTTTAATTTTTGAGCATTCCTCTGGTGACATGAATATTAAATGTGAACACTTAATTGATGGTCCTCTGCAAGGCAAGCTTAAAAATGATGGAAAGATCTACACAAAAATGTTGTGTACAAAGAGATCTTTGACATGTGAATTAACATTTTATTATTTAAATCACCTTTATTTATTGAGCTAGCGGTGGCTCTTAAGAAATGTACCGCCAGTGGTTTCCTTCACTGCACTCTACTTTAAGCAATTAAGCAAGTAGAAGGGGGAAACCCCGTGGGGCACTAAGCAAAGGGGCGTCCTCGCCTCCTGCCCTGGGTAATTCAGTTTGAATTAGCAGACACCTTTGCACAAATTTTAATTACAATTTATAATATCTAGAACAGCGGTCATTTCGTATGACCGCCGGGCTTTCTAGTATTCACATAACATTTCACATTTCTAAGAAAACTTTAATTTCATGAAAGGAAAACTAATGTCTCTGCAATGAAACTGGACTACAATGATATCTTTAGTCTTTCATCTAATTTAAAATCTTCATTACTTTCTATAACTGATCATTTAAGGCACATTGTGTAATTTCTCAGTGTTCTTATTTCTCTACAAACCACACATACACATGCTTACTTACATTAAAAGATGAGATCAGATATCTTCTGATTTAATAATAAACGGTATTGCCAAACATGAATTGCCAAAAAAACCATACAACCTAGTTTTTCTGACCTCATCAAGGAATGCGTTTCAGTAACACATTTTATTTTACTTTTAAATCAACACTTATATGTTTTGATCAATTTTGAATAATTGCAATTATTACTCGACCCAAAAAACAGAATATGCCCTGGCTGAGGATGAGTGGATGAAGCATCAACCCAGCACACCAGAAGACATAGGTTCCACCCCTAGTCAGGGTACACACAAAAGGCAATCAACGAGTGCACAACTGAATGAAACGATGGCGTGAAACAATGAGATGATGCTTCTCTCTCTCTCTGTTCATCTCTCTCTCTCAAATCAATGGAAAAATTTAAAAAAAAAATAGCACCTCATGGTCATACAGCATTTTTTAAAATATACTTAAATTTATATATAAAAGTTTATAAATATGTGTTTCTATTTCAGATAACTATGACAGTCATAATTGGTTTTCAAGTATAAAAATACATTTTGGAGATGAAAATAAAAATATTAAGCAGAAAAAAATGATATAAAATGTCATGCTCATAAAAAAGAGCATATATCTATATTTTAAAAATAAATTATTTCAGGGGAAAATCCTGAATTAGTATTTAGAATTCCATGTATACATTTAAAGAATATTCTAACAGTCTTATTTTTAAATATCAATACTTACAACCTTATAGAAATTATATCCTTGGTAACTATTTTAATTTATTAGGAAGTATAAGTTCACTTTAAAATGTGCAAAGAGGTACACATGCATTTCAAAATTCCATTGGTAGCATGAGAACAAAGTTTTAAAACCAATGTTCTAAACAGTTATATCAAAGTGTTTACATGAAAACTGATTCTAGGCTAAGGACGCAAGATATATGACAGATATAAAATAGGTTTAAACAGTTTAATATCTACTAAAATGAGAAATAAAACTTTCCTTTGAGCTATCAATCCCACTTTTGGGAATCTATTCTACAGAAATAAAAGTAACTCCATTTAAAGATATTGTCATGATGACTGTTGGAGTACAAGGCAAAACATGGGAAAATCTTGGCTATCCACAGTATAAGAATGGCTTAATTATAGTACATCCATCCTATGGAAAGTTTATAGCTAATGACAATGATGAACTAAATCTATAAAGCTATGAGGTAATACCCATGATAAACTAAGAAATAAAAAAAGCAAAGGCAATTGCAGAGTAACAGGCGTGGTATAAAACAATTTTAAACACAAAAATCAGAAATTTCCCAAGTACAGTATTTTATATATGTTTTTTTCCTTCTAAGTGAGAGGAGGGGAGACCGACAGACTCTTACATGAACCCAGACCAGGATCCACCTGGCAACCCCCTCTGGGGCAGATGCTCGAAATCAACCCAGCTATCCTTAGCGCCTGAGGCCAATGTGCAAACCAACTGAGCCACTGGCTGTGAGGGGAAGGAGAGGGGAAGGAAGAGAAGCAGATGGTCACTTCTCCTGTGTGCCCTAACTGGGGATCGAACCTGGGACACCCATACACCGGGCTGATGCTCTACCACTGAGCCAACCGGCCAAGGTCTATATGTATACACACATGTGTATATATAGATATATACAAACACCCATATTAGTAAAAGGACAAAAAGGTATGAAATGAAACGCAAGTGTGTTATCTCAGGAAATTGAGGCAGGGGAAAACTTTCTTATATATTTATACATTTTCTTACAACTTAGATCAGGAAAAGAAGATAACAAATTTGGATATTTTTCAATACTGAAAATAGAATCACCGATTTAGACATAACAATAAATTCAAGTATTCACTTAAACATTTAAAAAGTTAACATCCACAAACAGATAGATTTTCATGAAAAGGAAAAGGGGGAGCAGAGGAAAAGACAGTAATTTATTTCAATTTGTGCTATGAAAAATAATTTATTTTGGACTGCATTATGCAAAATCAAGTTAAAACTTACCGTACAACAATATTGAAGGGCTATCGCATTTAAAGTATCTCCTTCCTGTATATCTTTTGTTAATACTATAATGTCATCAAGTCTGTCTCTTGATGTGCTTCTTCTGATTTTCTCTTTTCCTCTGGATCGAAGCTCATACACTTCAGCATCCTCTTCCAACACATCACCCTCTGTACAATTTCCAAATGCATGTACTTGACCACATGAATGAACTCCTGGAAGAGGAAAACTACGATTCTGATGCCTTCCTGACATACTGTCAAAACCTGGGTTGAGGGGAGAAGGCAGAGAAAACTTTGAAATAGAGCTGATCCATTTGACTGATTTTACATGAAACTTATATTCAGAACATTTTATCTTTTGTTGTTTTTTTTTTAACAATTGGTTTTGGTTACTAAATAATTCAGGTTCAAATTTTATAGCTGTTGAAGTACAGTGAGTATATTTGGCAATGACGACATGAGGGTGGGATGAAAAGGTAATCCAGTCTTACAGACCATGTATCACAAAACACCAGTTTGAGCGTGGGGGCCACCATCTTGAGCGTGGGATCAGACATGTTCCCATGGTTGCTGGCTTGAGCAAGGGGTCACTGGCTCAGCTGGAGGGGGCCCCCCTGGTCAAGACAGGTAGCAATAAATGAACTAAAGTGCCAGAAAGATAAGTTGATGCTTCTCATCTCTCTCCCTTCCTGTCTGTCCCTCTAAATAAAAATAAATAAAATTGAAAATTTTTAAAAATGAACAATATGAGAACTAACTCCACATTCACAGTTTTAGTTTCATATTAATTGTTCACAGGATCACTTTCAGTTGTTGTGAAAAATGAAGAGAAATGGACAGGTAGTAAGAGACTTTTTTCCCTCATATTTTGTTCTTAAAATCCTAAACTGGATTCGCATGGATGAAAGTCACTGAGCAAAGCCATTTTAGATACTTATATCAACTTCTGTCTATGATATATTGCTAAATACTTAAAAGATTGAACTTTATCACTTAACTCCCCCTTGTAATGAAATGCTGACTGCAGAATACCATAAACTAGTATTCTGTTTCTGAATAATCAAGAATTGGTTGTGTGTCTCATTGAAATGAAAAGCTAGACTTTGACCCAGGCAGATAATTATCTGAGTCAACCAGAGATTAGGAAGTACACAGTCCTCCCGTCATCTGACTCAGTTCTCTTCACCTGTCTTAGTTTTCTTTGGGCAAGAAAAAAGCACGAATTCCCTCTTCAGAAAACTAAAACAAACCTCTGCCAGCTACGTAGATTACAAGCAGTCACAAAAATTACCAATGGATTCATGAGCTGAGTCTGTATGTGAAAATGGTTTCCCAAACACCTTCACTCTGAGTAACTGCTGTCGGGTGTTTCGCGCTGACATCCTTAAAGAGGGAACAATAAGAGGGCCACGGGTTCAAGGCAGGAAGGCGTCCACCGGGTCAGGATCACTGGGGCCGTACCCTCCAGAGCCAATTCAGTTTTTGAAAACTTAACTTCCCTCCCTCTTCATTCCACAAGTCTAGTTTTTCCTTTCCCTGTCATCCCCTGCGATGGTTAAACATCAGATTTTTATGTCACACCATCACGCTTGGACGATGTGGACAAGATGCCGTCAGCGACTATTCCATACAAAAACAGTTGTGAAAGAAATACAGGTGTTTGGGTGAAAAATGAGTCGCACCGGGAACAGGGCACGTAGAAGCCCTTCCTCTGACCCTCAGCTTCCCCAACAATGTGTGGAGGGACTTTGGTAGGGCGGTCCCCAAGGTCTCCCCAGTCCCAGTCTCCTGCAGCCGCCCCGCCACCCCTGCGGCCAATGGCCCGCGGACGCCGCAGGGGCCCGACCCCGCCACCCGGGGCGAAGCCACTCCCCACCTCTCGCCGCCATCTTTACCTGTCCCGTTAGCAAGGGGGACGTCACGAAGAAACGGCTGCCGTCCCGGGCAAGTTCATAGCTGAGCCTCCGTTTTGGGGTACCACCGTCCTCCCCTGCCCCCCTCCACCGCTGCTGCGGAGGCCAAAGTCCCCGCCTTCCCGGGCTTGCGCGGCCGCCACGTCCGCAAACCTGCCGTGCGTCATCGCGTCAAGGGGGCGGAGGTGGGAGGGGGCGGAGAGCGGGGGCGGAGGCGCAAGGGCGAGCTCAAACCCCGGGCTCTTCAAGTCCAGGCCTCTGCTGGGCGCGCAGGCGCACGGACGCCTCCGGGCCAGGGGGCGGGGTCCAAGTTCCAGCCCCGCTCCTTCCAGGCGTGTTTGGCCGAGGCCCGGCGTTTCTAGGCGTTGCGCTACGGGCCAAGTCGTCAGCCTAGTCCCTGATTCCCGGGTACCTGTCGAGTGCGTCTTTGTCCTTCGTCCACATAGCGCTGACAAAACTGTCTAGGGAACATTGAGTGGCGGAGGTGCTGAAGATTTGTCGGAGACTGCTGTGCATTTCTTCTTGCGCGGCATCTGGAAGTTTCTGTAGGGTGAGATGGGCGCTCAAAAGAATAGTGTGGACGTCCATGTTTTGGAAAATCACAAGGCTTACTATTCTTTATGCTGAAGTCTCTAGACTGCTGCAGAAGAGGCGAACCCCGGAAGAAAAGCCCTCGGGCGGCGGGGATGGTTGTTTCAGCTTTTGTGTATATAGGCGAGGAAAGTGAGCCACCTAGAGTCAGACCCTGGGAAACGTTTGCCCTTCAGCCCTGGTTCTCAGGCTTCCTGTTCTCAAGGAGACAAAGCTGTCTACAAATTGTAATTTACTTTGTTTTGAAAATAATCAAAAGTCACTGGTAGTTAAAGTTGAGGTGTATGAGACACTAGTTTGTTCAATAGCAAACTCATGACTTCATACATGATTATCCTGATGAACTTCGTAAGTACAATAATATATTTGAATTTATGTAAGTGTAAAGCAGTAATTTTCAACCAGTGTGTGTGCCACAAGAATTTTATTTTTATTTTTTTAGAGAGAGAGAGAGAGAGAGAGAGCAATAGACAAGGACAGACAGGAAGAGAAAGAGATGAGAAGCATCAACTCATAGTTGCAGCACCTTAGTTATTCATTGATGACTTCTCATAGGTGCCTTGACCAGGGGTGGCTCAGCTGAGCCAGTGACCCCTTATTCAAGCCAGCAACCTTGGGCTCAAGACTGCAACCATGGGGTCCTGTCTATGATCCCACACTCAAGCCAGTGCCCCACACTCAAGCTGGTGAGCCCATGCTCAAACCGGAAACCTCGGAGTTCTGACACTGTCCACTGTGCCACTGCATGATCAGGTACCACAAGAATTTTTAAACCATGTAACACCTATTTAGTCAGAGGAACTGACTTCCTTTCCCTTATATTGTCAGATTTTAAAAAAAATGGCAACAGCTAATACAACAATAGCATCAGGTGTGAATGTACTATCTTGAACCATAATATATAGGCTGTACAATAGATTTGTATCTTATTGGTAATGTCACATAATAAAGTTGCATCTGATTGGTTAATTCTTAGTAACAGAAATTATTATATGCAAGTGTAGTCACCTGGTTTTCTTAAAAGTCACTTTGGAGCAAAAAGAGGTTTTATATATATAATCAATTAAAATTGTAGCTATATTTTTTCAGACTTGCAAAAAATTTTTTTTAGTGTGCTAGAGAATTTTAGTAATTACTTTATGTGTGCCAAGAGGGAAAAGGTTGAAAATCACTAATGTAAATTGTTTTATTGATGGGCCTAATATCTCCCAGTGTTGATGTTACAGACTTTGCACTTTGACTGTATGAACATGTACATTTCAGATGCAAATAGACAAGGTGCAGGATGCAGGGCACTTTTTTTAAAAATGTATGAATACAGTGATAGATATGTGTATTCCAAACTGCCCTCTTGATGTTCCGCTTATCTGTCAGAACTCACCCTTACTGGACTATTATTGCCCCTGAGACAAAGGAGTTCAAAAAAGCTGACATGCCGCCCCAAGAAGAGGCCCTGGACACACCAGGACTTTTGATTCAACACCCACATGCTCAAAGCCCCCCAAGGAGGAGCATTCTGGACATACTAGGACTTTTGCCTCAGTATGCCCTCAGGCTCTCCCAGACACTATATAATTCGCCCCTAATCTGTAACTGGTGCTCTTCTCCCCAGGAGAAGTGCCCAGCAAGGTTCCTTTCTTCCTTGCAATAAAGCCTGTTACTCTGGTCTTTCGGACTCCCATGGATTCCAATATTTGGTGCCGAAACCCGAGACAGGGTACTAACTGCCTGGATGATCCCTCTTTGCCATCCAAACTTACAACCAGGGAAACAATGGGCAGCGGCAGCTTGTCCCGGGCTTACTCCCTGATTCTGTTTGGACTGTAATTGTAGGTTGATTGGCTGGCAGTCTAACCCTGTCCAGAACCCCTGCTAGACCAAAAAGGTAAGGAGTTTCTCCCCTCCCCTCCCCCGGTTGGCCTCCAAATTTTTCTCCAAAAACATCCCTTCCTGGTTGGACAGTTTTGACTTCGGACCCCATATCTACGGGTGGTCTGCCTCTACTCCTTTATGGACTTCTACGAAAGTCTAGGCACGCCTAGCCAGGCCACTCTCCTGCATCCTGGGATCTTGGCCTTGGGGTGACGACCTCTTGTCTGAGACTCTTTTTACGGAGATTTTCTCCTCTCGGAACTGTGACTGGAGGCGGGGACGCCCCCTTCTCTCACCAGTCTCCTCTACTGTGGGCTCCTCTCAGTCCAAACCGTCCAGACAGACTCCCCTCGGAACGTGGGCTCTTCCCAATCTCAGGCCTCAGAGACTACTCCTCTACTCCTTCGGGACTCACCCTACTCTCTGAGGTTCATAGTTTGGGAGGTTTCTACTCCGAGCGGCCTGCTTCTACAGACTTCCTTGAAAGTCTAGGCACCTAGCCAGGTTGCTTTCTACTACCATTGCAATATCCTAAGAGATACTGACAATTTCTGCCACCAGACGGGGAAGGCATCAGAAATTCCTTACATGCAGATTTTTCTTCTCCCTTCTCTCCTGTCCTTAATTTCTGTGCCGCCTGTTCTACACGCAGGCCATTTTTGGCCAGAGAAACCTCACCTAAAACTTCCGCTCCTAATCTTTCCTTCTTCACGGACTCCCAACTCTCTCCCTCCTGCCTGACCCCCGAGGGCACCAGACTCCTCTCTGGTCCCTCAGTGAACCTCTTTGGCTCGAGTCTCTTTCCTACAAGAGCCTCCTTCCCTCCCTTCACAGGATCCTGTTTCTCATTCACTTGCAAACACCACACTCTTTTTCTCCTCCCCGCTGGCCTGGGGTCCCTCCCTTCTCCACTGTATTCTTGAACCCCTCCTCCCTCCTTACAAACTGTGACTGCCTCTTTCCTCCTTGCCCCCTCCCCTCTCTTCAGACCTCTAAATCCTTTTGACGACTCTGACTGACCACGTGGGGCCACACTAATACTTTATCCTCCTCCTCCCCCTCCTCCTGCAAATTCTGACCCTCCTTCGTTTCCATCCAGCTGCTCACATTGTCCATCCATCTACTTTCTCTCTTCCTCCCCTCTATGCTGGCAACTCCCTGCCATCTCGAAAAACTTTAAAAAGCAGAATTGTATATTAAGCTATGTGAGTAAGTGATCCGTCTTGTCTCTTTGTCAGAAAATATCTCTAGTATAATTTGAATTGAAACAAGTAAAGCACGTTCATTTAAATTCCTTAATTCAGCCTGGCCTATGGTGGCACAGTGGATAAAGTGTCAACCTGGAATGTTGAGGTCACTGGTTTGAACCCCTGGGCTTGCCTGGTCAAGGCACATATGGGAGTTGATGCTTCCTGCTCCTCCCCCATTCTCTCTTTCTCTCTCTCTCTTTCTCTCTCTCTCTCTCTCTCTCCTCTCTAAAATGAATAAATAAAATATTTAAAAAATTCCTTAATTCATAATGTGTATCTGAAATCTTTGTTTAATATGTAACTGTGTCTGTTTCTAAGGCCTTAAACCAATAATTACCCACCTCTTAAACCAGGCTTACACATCCCCACAGACTCTCCCTACAATACCCCCATCCTTCCTGTTCAAAAACCTTCAGGGGCTTATCACCTCGTACAAAATTTACTCCTAATCAATGAGGCGATAATTCTCCTCCATCCAGTAGTCCCTAATCTCTACAAGTTACTGTCACACATTTTCTCAAACACCACTCATTCACAATCCTAGACCTCAAGAATGCCTTCTTTACCATTCCTCTACACCCTGACTCTTACTTTCTGTTTGCATTTACCTTTATTTAAACTGACCCGGACACTAATTAGGCCCAGTAATTTACATGGACTGTCTTACCCCAGGGGATCAAAAACAGCCCACACCTGTTGCAGCAGGCACTAGCTCAGGATTTAACAGCATGCAATCTCAAAACTAGTACTCTCTTACAATATGCAGATAAACTACTCCTCTAAAACCCCTCCCTGCCTGCCTCAAGGAGACACACCGCCACCCTTCTTAACTTCCTCACCATGAAGGGATATCGTGTCTTCTCTGCTAAGGCTCAACTTCACTCTTAGTCCGTAGTCTATCTAGGCATCACCTTAACCCCCACAACCTGAAGTCTCACCCTAGATCGAACCAGACCTTCCACAGTCTCCAATCACCTACCACCACAGATCAAATCTTTTCTTTCCTCGGTCTAATAGGCTTTTTTAGACACTGGATTCCCAATTTTTCTCTCTTAGTCAAGCCCCTCAATGAGATCTTCTGAGCATGGCTTTTAAGGTCTATAATGGCCAAGAAAGTAACAGAAAAGGCAAATAAGGCCCAAAAGAGGTCAGGAAATACCAGCTTTTGGCATATATTCTTAAAGGCTCCCACACCCTAAAGGGCTTCATAGAATTCAATCAGGGTCCAGCTCCAGAGTGGAAAGAAAGTTCATTGAACTGAAGCCTGCCAGGCTTCCCAGCCGCATGGGTTGACACGACTGTGCTGTGGAAAGAGGGACACAAGAAGGTAAGCTGCCCCCTTGCTCCATAGAGGGAGGGTTCAGTCTCTTCTAGCCCTGCTCCAGCTACCTGTGACCCGACCTTGCCCAGCATGCTGGGAATTGCCACTGAACACCCAAAGATATCGTTCACGAGCCTAAGGTATTTCTTCCAAGTAGCAGATAAACTGAACTCATTTCTTGTAAACACAAGGGCCATCTACTATGCCTTCCCTGAATATTTGAGTTTTATTTATCCCTCAAAGATGTCTACTGTGGGTATTGACAGTTTGATTTTGTTACTTTTTTAAATGTATGATGTGTCCTTTATTCCTCTTTCTCAATGCCCCATACCTATTGTAGGCTGGGACCTGCTGCTAATTCCAGCTAGAAGCAGCGGTCACTAGGACTTAAACTCTAACTGCAAAGTGTAGAAATGTAACCACCCTTTTCCTAAGTACTTGAAGGATTTATAGGTTACTCAAAAAACTGTTCAAAGACTGTCCAAGAGGCGCTTCCAGCAGTACATCACCCAAGGACTGACTTTCACATGGATAGGTCCACACACCAGAGCTAAAAACTGGTGGGCCATTATCTTTAATCCTAGCTTGCACCCGGTGGGCAAGTAAAACACACATTGGGCTCCAAAACCCACTCATTCAGTGCTCACAAAGCTACTGACTTATCCGAGTGTCCTAGAATCAAAGGCTTCTGGCTCACCAGACTTACTGACCTCTGTTTCCCATCTCTTTCCTGCTCCCTGCACAAACTCTGCAGAAATTGGCTTCTCACTCAACACTCCGCCATCTTCGCTGCTTCTCCTGGCCTCCTCCACGTGGCCTTTCTCTGCTCTCCTCTCTAATGCTAATCTCAGGAACCGAGAGAGCAAGCTCCCGTTCTGCCCCCATTTTATAGTGTAGAAATCAAAACCTTTAATCCAATATACAAAATAGGGAAGTCTCTGATACAAAGTCACTTTCTGAGGCATGATGGGATTGTACCACCCCACATCAAAAAGGGTGGGAAAGGCTTAGTCCTAAAACCAAGCCCCAGGCTACCAGCATCTTGCCTGCCCACAGCCTGCGCCCAACACACATTAATATCACCTTGGCGACAGGCTTCCATGTGGGCAGTGCCATCTTTAACAAAGTGAGCATAATATATTTTATCTGCCCAAAATGTACCCTAATCTATCTCACCCCAAATATGAACCTAATCCCACCTCATGAGCCTCTTCCAGTTTCTAGTACACTAGTCAATCTAAGGACCAAATGAGCTATACAGGTAAATCCTCTCCTTGTTGCTTTAAAAATTTCTATAAAAGTAGGTCTAGGGGCAGGGGGACTGGCTACTTCCCTGTCTTATTCCTGCTCTCTCTCTCTCTCTCTCTCTCTCTCTCTCTGAAGCCCAGCAAATCCGTCCGTATACATGGAATCAGTGGTTTCAAGCAAACTGGGCATCTTGACTATTGCCTTTCATTAGTCCACTCACTCTCCTATTTATTTTTATAATTTTTGGACCCTGCCTCTTACATTTGTTCATTAGTTTCTTACAGAACTGCATGCAGACCATCACCAATCAGAAAATTAGAAAAATCTACCTAACCCTACACACCAACCCTGAAACCTGCCCTTGCAAAACAGAAAAATCTGAAACCCTATATCAGCAAACCTCCTAAATCCTACTTTTCAACTCCTACAGGTCCCCTAACCCTAAAGCTCTCCCATATCCCTGAAGAACTAGGGGAATGAATAGCATTCACCTCTTAATGCTTCTCAGTCTTTTTACCCTTCACATAGTAAGGGGACAAGACCGCTGGGTCTTCTTGGCTGAAGAAGAGCCTACAAACAGACATGAAACATTTCTTTTAATTCAAGCTAACTGCTCTCTCTCCAGGGCTACCAGGAAAGAATATCTCTAACTTTACCATGGAAGAACTTTCATCCTCGCTATACAACCCTCCTTATCTCTGCATTCCTAATCTCCACATACTTTCCCCCTTCTTTATCAAGTTCCTACAGGCCCAGATGAGAGAAATCTCTAGAATTATCTATAATCAAATGCTCCTACACTCCTATTTCCCAATACCCCAAGGAGAACTTCACGAGGAAAATATCAAATAGGTAGGGATGACAGCAGGAAGAAGCCGCCCCTCAGCCCGAGAAGTTCCCTCCTGAATGTTCTCCAAACTGCCTTCCTTTTTAACCACACATATTCAATCCTTCTAAAAACTTACACCAACAGGTTTCCTGTCTCTTAAAATCTCCACATGTCCTCCCACTCGAGAGGAACCAGACCAGCACGTCTCATGAGGTTTGTCCAGGAGACCATGTATCACCATGCCACTCTGTCCACTTGGCACTCACAGCAAGCAATGCACAATTATTACCTCGCAAGATTTTTTTACTTTCTCATTCAGGTGTTCAAGGACATCGCCTGGTTTAGACCTCACAGCACAGAAGTTAACGACCTCCTTAACTGGATGAGGGACTTGGCATGGCAAGGTTCCCTCTTGAATTCTCTCCAGAAGAAACAATAATTTTCCAATTTTTTCTCCCCTTTCTCCTCATCATCCCTTACCATATATTATGAAATTAATAACTGCCTTTCTTTTATATGTAACCACAGAGTTGAGAAATGATAGATATGTGTATTCCAAACTGCTCTCTTGATGTTCTGCTTATCTGTCAGACCTCACCCTTACTGGACTATCGCCCCTGAGACAGAAGAATTCTGAAAAGCTGACAAGCCACCCCAAGGAGGGGCTCTGGACATACCAGGACTTTTGATTCAACACCCACATGCTCAAAGCCCCCCAAGGAGGAGAATTCCGGACATACTAGGACTTTTGCCTCAGTATCCCCTCAGGATCTCCCAAACACTATACAACTCGCCCCTAGTCTGTAACCAGCGCTCTTCTCCCCGGGAGAAGTGCCCAGCAGGGTTCCTTTCTTCCTTGCAATAAAGCCTGTTACTCTGGTCTTTCAGACTCCCATGGATTCCAACATACAGTATTTATGCATCATGAAGCATTTAAAGCTTTGTTTTAAATTATTTTCAAAGTATATAATTTTTTGTTTTCTGGGAAGTATCTTAGTAAAGGTTAGGAATTTGGTAGTGCAATATTTTTCTTTTATTTGAGGGGATAGTCACTGTGCTCCACAATGCTACAAAAAGAACTGCAGGAGAGGAAAACTTAAAAATATATTTTAAACTTTGCTGGAGCTGATCTGTATACTGTTGCCCTTGTGACACCTCTGTCTGTAACCATTTATCACTGAGACATTTTCTCATCAGTAGACAAAGGATATATCCCCTACTTGATGTGTAGGGCTTCTGCTGCTTAGGCTTCATGAATGTTAATGTGAATACAACCTTCTTTCTACATATAGGTTACTTTTCTTATTTTAATGTCAATAGGCACTGGCAGCCATGTGAGAAGCCTGAGTAATAGCATTTAAACCACTTCTACAGGGCTGCTGCCTGTTTCTTTTGTTTAAATACTTTCTCAATGATATCTGCATACTCTTGAATTGTTATTTATATTTAACAAAGATGCAGTTATTCAACTTTTTATAAAAAGACAATAATCTTTATTATTTGCAGCTTAAGTGTCTGTTTGTCACCGATAGCTTACTGGTTGCTTGCGTAACTGTACTAGCCAATGGGGTGAAGTTGCCATGGCTGAACACAAATTGCTGGTCAGGGGGAAGGTGAACATTTGTTTGCATTGGCAATCATCTGTTTTACATAAAAACTATGACTTAACGTAATTTCTTTTAAGAATGCCTCCTAAAAAATACAGCACTGAAGAGGAGAGAAAAGGAGCTAAAGCTGCACAAAAACGGCTTTCTTGACAAAAAGAAACCACTGAGCAGAGAAAGACAAGGCTTGCTTCAGTCGCAGAGCAAATGCGTCTTTCTCAGCAAAATGAGACTGATGAGCATAGAGAAATAAGGCTTGCCTCAGATGCAAGACAAAAAAGCCTGTCTTGACAAAATGAGTCCCTTGAACAAAGGCAGGAGAGAAATGCAAAAAAAACGACAGAGTAATGCTGACCGAAACGCAAAAAGGATTAAAACAGTTTCAAACGGAGAAACTTTAATTTTTGAGCATTCCTCTGGTGACATGAATATTAAATGTGAACACTGTCAGTTCTTAAACTTCAAGTTAGAAACTAATCGATTTGACCGTGGCAAGAAAGGATTTTCTCAATGTTGCAAGTACGGGAACATTGTAGTCCCACTAATTGAGAATTATCCACCACTCTTGAATAAATTATTGACTAATCAGCATCCAAATAGCAAACAGTACATGGATAGCATTCGATCCATTAATAGTTCGTTTGCTTTTGCGTCCATGGGAAACAAACCAATACACTTGCCTGGACCAGGACTTTATTGCTTTTGACTTCCAATTGAAAAATAATGTCATAATAGCTAAGTCTTTGACTGGTTTCTCTAAAGGTGAAATACATGTCATTCCAAGAATTGATTTGGCTCCATCTCAAACAGGGTTGCCATTTCAATTGAGATGTAGACAATTTCCTGTAAAACTTGCCTTTGCTATGGCCATCAATAAGTCTCAGGGCCAAACGCTTAAGTGTGTTGGCATTTTTTTTACCTGAGCCTGCATTTGGACACAGTCAACTTTATGTTGCCTGTTCAAGAGTTCGTGAAAGAACAGACATAAAATTAAAAATAATTGATGGTCGTCTGCAAGGCGAGCTTAAAAATGATGAAAAGATCTACACAAGAAATGTTGTGTACAAAGAGATCTTTGACATGTGAATTAACATTTTATTATTTAAATCACCTTTATTTATTGAGCTAGCGGTGGCTCTTAAGAAATGTACCGCCAGTGGTTTCCTTCACTACACTCTACTTTAAGCAATTAAGCAAGTAGAAGGGGGAAACCCCGTGGGGCACTAAGCAAAGAGGCATCCTCGCCGCCTGCCCTGGGTAATTCAGTTTGAATTAGCAGACACCTTTGCACAAATCATTTTAATTACAATTTATAATATCTAGAACAGCGGTCATTTCGTATGACCGCCGGGCTTTCTAGAATTATATTTTATTAAAATGTACAAAGGAGGCAGTTAAGCATGAATTTTAGCCAAGTTCCAAAAAGCTGGCCAGTAGGAACAAATACATTGTCTTGGAGAAAAAGGATGTCCCCATTGCTCAGCAAAGCCAAAAGTCTTTTTAGTTTTTTGAGATCTCATCTGACACAGTTTTTATTAAAAGGCTGTAGATGAAAGAATATGTAGTTTCTAAGAATGTGTGTTTCTGTCACTAACCTTTAGGTTTTGTGATTTGGCCCAGTACAATATCTGGCAATATCAATAATAGTTAAACATTCAATTGATCAAACTATTATATTACTAAGTAATTCCCTTTGATTCACACATATTTACATAAGGTTATGATTTAACAGAAATGTTCAAGAATCTTTACTATTGTAATAGCCAAAAATCTGCAAATATTTTAAATGCTCATCAATAGCCAACTAGGTACTCTGGTAGATTCAAATAATGTAATTTTATACTTTTGTTTCAAACAATGAAGTTGAACTATATTTTTTGATGTATTCACTTATCTATCAATGTTTTGTTGGAGAAAAAGTAAATGTGAAACCTCTATTCTAGACATTGGGAATATAGTACTTTAAAAAGTTTCTTTACTCATGGAGCTCCCATGACTAGGCATGTAGAAAAATCTTCAGAATGTGTTTTAAAGAGAAAAAAGTAAGTTGCCATATAGGAGGTATTGTTGCAAGGTACCAAAAGTTACAGAATTAATATTAATATTTTAGGAAGCTTAGAGAACATCTTATTAATTTGGGCTAGGCCTGCAGAGGGTTTTTGTAAGTGTGATTTCTATGCTTGTGAGATTAGCATCAAAACCAGAATGGCCGATGGCATTGTATTGTAAATGCAGAGGGGAAGGAGATTTGGATTCTCTGACCTTCCCCCACACCTATAAGAAAGCCAGTGAATGGCTAGCCAGGTGTAGGAAGAGAAAGATTAAGTTAAACCTTTTCTTATATTAATGGGCCATTTACAGGCATTTGTCCCCATGGAAAGTACCCCTCCCCTCCTGAAAGCATGAGGTTAATGTATATACTAGAAAGCCCAGTGGTCATACAAAATGACCGCTGTTCTAGATATTATAAATTGTAATTAAAATGATTTGTGCAATTGGAGAACCTCGAAGTCGAAAGCAATAAAGTCCTGGTCCAGGCAAGTGTATTGGTTTGTTTCCCATGGACGCAAAAGCAAACGAACTATTAATGGATCGAATGCTATCCATGTACTGTTTGCTATTTAGATGCTGATTAGTCAATAATTTATTCAAGAGTGGTGGATAATTCTCAATTAGTGGGACTACAATGTTTCCGTACTTGCAACATTGAGAAAATCCTTTCTTGCCACGGTCAAATCGATTAGTTTCTTTTTTTTTTTTTTTTTTTTTTTTTTTTCACTTTTCTGAAGCTGGAAACGGGGAGAGACAGTCAGACAGACTCCCGCATGCACCCGACCGGGATCCACCCGGCACGCCCACCATGGGGCGACGCTCTGCCCATCAGGGGGCGATGCTCTGCCCATCCTGGGCGTCTCCATATTGCGACCAGAGCCACTCTAGCGCCTGGGGCAGAGGCCACAGAGCCATCCCCAGCGCCCGGGCCATCTTTGCTCCAATGGAGCCTTGGCTGCGGGAGGGGAAGAGAGAGAGAGGAAAGTGCAGCGGAGGGGTGAAGAAGCAAATGGACGCCTCTCCTGTGTGCCCTGGCCAGGAATCGAACCCAGGTCCTCCGCACGCTAGGCCGACGCTCTACCGCTGAGCCAACCAGCCAGGGCCAAATCGATTAGTTTCTAACTTGAAGTTTAAGAACTGACAGTGTTCACATTTAATATTCATGTCACCAGAGGAATGCTCAAAAATTAAAGTTTCTCCGTTTGAAACTGTTTTAATCTTTTTTGCGTTTCGGTCAGCATTACTCTGTCGTTTTTTGCATTTCTCTCCTGCCTTTGTTCAAGGGACTCATTTTGTCGAGACAGGCTTTTTTGTCTTGCATCTGAGGCAAGCCTTGTTTCTCTATGCTCATCAGTCTCATTTTGCCGAGAAAGATGCATTTGCTCTGCAACTGAAGCAAGCCTTGTCTTTCTCTGCTCAGTGGTTTCTTTTTGTCAAGAAAGCCGTTTTTGTGCAGCTTTAGCTCCTTTTCTCTCCTCTTCAGTGCTGTATTTTCTAGGAGGCATTCTCTCTTTTTTTTTTTTTTTTTTTGTATTTTTCTGAAGCTGGAAACGGGGAGAGACAGTCAGACAGACTCCCACATGCGCCCGACCGGGATCCACCCGGCACGCTCACCAGGGGGCGACACTCTGCCCACCAGGGGGCGATGCTCTGCCCCTCCAGGGATTCACTCTGTTGCGACCAGAGACACTCTAGCGCCTAGGGCAGAGGCCAAGGAGCCATCCCCAGCGCCCAGGCCATCTTTGCTCCAATGGAGCCTCGCTGCGGGAGGGGAAGAGAGAGACAGAGAGGAAGGAGAGGGGGAGGGGTGGAGAAGCAGATGGGCGCTTCTCCTGTGTGCCCTGGCCGGGAATCAAACCCGGGACTTCTGCACGCCAGGCCGATGCTCTACCACTGAGCCAACTGGCCAGGGCCTCTAGGAGGCATTCTTAAAAGAAATTACATTAAGATGTAGTTTTTATATAAAACAGATGATTGCCAATGCAAACAAATGTTCACCTTCCCCCTGACCCGCTCAATTTGCTTTCAGCTGTGGCAACTTCACCCCATTGGCTAGTACAGTTACGCAAGCAACCAATAAGCTATCGGCCTCAAACAGACACTTAAGCCGCATATAATAAAGATATCTCTGAACAAAGGAATAGCAGATGAACACTAGAAAATACAGGAATATCTTTTAATATGTAGAGTGACACTTTTACTATTGTGTTACCTTGTAAGTTTTAATGTGTAGAAACATCTTTTTATGAATCTTATAGACAAATGTTATAAACTTGCTAATGAATTGTGTCCCATCCCCCCTTCATCCTTTTCCCAAACCTGTAAAGGTGAAAACAAAGCTTATGCCATGAGTCAGGCTTTTTCCCCACCCATGTATAATTAATGGTATATATCCAGCCTCTAGACCAGGGGTCCCCAAATGTTTTACACAGGGGGCCAATTCACTGTCCCTCAGACCATTGGAGGGCCGGACTATAAAGAAAACTATGAACAAATCCCTATGCACACTGCACATATCTTATTTTAAAGTAAAAAAAAATAGAACGGGAACAAATACAATATTTTAAATAAAGAACAAGTAAATTTAAATCAACAAACTGACCAGTATTTCAATGGGAACTATGCTCCTCTCACTGACCACCAATGAAAGAGGTGCCCCTTCCAGAAGTGCGGTGGGGGCCAGATAAATGGCCTCAGGGGGCCGCATGCAGCCCGCGGGCCGTAGTTTGGGGACCCCTGCCCTAGACTATTATAGGGGCACACGATTTGGGACTGCTGCCCCATGTAAGCTATATGTGGCTGGCATATTTAATAAATTTCCTCCTTTAATAAAACTTTTCCAAATTCAACTGGACTGGGTGTCTCTACGTGAACTCCATGAAATGAGGTATAGTGCCTTTCGGAATCTGAGGTGCAGTACTTTATAACAATATGATGTTATTTTTTTAGATAAAACTTTAAATGTGTACACCCTCACCCCACACATATCCATTTATCTGTGTAGGGAGATGCATTTCATTTTTCCTTCTGGAAAATTACTAAAGGACTCTATAACAGTGGTTGGAAAGGACTAGCTGTGGCAGGCGAATAAGTAGGAGAACATTTGCCTTTTCCTAGAATTTTTTATATAAATTGAATTTTTATTACCACATGCTTTTATTATTAAAAAATATCAAGACTGAACACATTTTATTGTTGAATAACTGAACTTGTATCCACAGTTAACAAATAGTCAACCATTCAACTCTTAATCATTTTTGTCTGTACTTTGTATTCAAAGTGAGTGTCTGGAGAAAAGAACCAGATCAAGTCCCTTGGAAATAAAAAAAAGAAAGAGTAACAAAACATTAAATTCTTTTTACATTTCTTCTTGATTTCCCTCTGCCAGATATCATTCATTCCTCTTTTTTTTTTTTACTCTCTGCTCCTTCCTATACCTTTTATCAGCCTTTCTGCTAATCCTACTTTCTAGCAGCAAAACTGGAAAAGACTGTTGTACACTAAGGAAATTCTTAATATTGGATGAATTTAAAATTGGATTATGGGGTGAAACCTAAAAAGTCTCCCCTCATCATTAAACTGTTACAGGAGGAGCAAAGGGACCTCAATTCTTCTTGAGAGAAAAAATTCAATCAAGAGACAAAATGCAGCAAGTAAAGGAAGAATTTATTGACCGTTCGGAAAGAAAGAGGAAAGGGGACCTTGGAGACAGGTTCAGGAGGTTAGCCCAGGACAAGCTGCTGCTGCCACTCCTCCCCTGGTTGCAACTTCTGTGGGGTTCCTTAGAGATTAGGAGAAAGAGAGGGCAAGGAATACACACCTGGGGGAAGAGAAGGAGAAGGAGAAGGGGGAAGGGAAAAACAAAAGCATACTCCCTGAAGGGAGAGCGCACTGGGACCTCTGTCCGAAAGGATTTTAAGGGTAGATATTTTAGGGGAGGTTTCAGGGGAGGATCTTAATAGCATATTCATCAGGCTTCCAAGTGTGTTCTTTCGCGGTGGGTCATGTTCTCAGTGATTGGTTGGTGTTAGAGGAGGGGGTCATTAGTCAATATGGCTGGTCCTGAGGTCAGCCATGGCTTTTCTTTGTCTGGTTTTGCTGCTTTTCTGGGCCTGGAGCTGAAACACAACTGAGGCCTAGATGATATCTCTACGGGTTAATGCTTAAGTGTTGTTTTCCAGCTTTCTTGTTTGTTCTTCCTCTCAGGGTCTAAAAACACATGACTTATGAATGCCAGGGGAAGAAATGTCGGGGAGGATCCAAATTCCATGACTAGTGATATGAAATCAGCGGGTCTAATCTGCATGACCAGCTAAGGGCAGGAAGGTCACCCTGAAGGTGAGGTCCTTGTTTCAGTTTTGCCATTGCTAGTCACTCCGGGTTTTCCATCCTCGTGGCTTTCTGTGCCTGGCCTGTAGTGCTAGCCCTGCTGGGCTGTCTAACTGCCTACCACAAAACAATCTATATATTGAAAAAATTACTGTGATTCTTCTCTAGAAGTCTTTTAAAAAGCAAATCAAAAGACTACATGATTTAGCTATGTTCTGCTAGTGATGAACCAGATGACCTCCCTACTTGCTGTTCACTCTGATTTTAAAACATATTGATTTTCATAATAACCACTCTTCAATAATGTGGATGAGTCAACATAACTTCAGGCATCCAGAATTGTTTATAAATACCAGTAAGTAATTCAAGGGTATTAAATATGACTTGACAGTAACCAATCTATACAGATATTACTAGATGAAAACTAGCCTCACAAATACTATCCTTAAATTCTTTAGTTAGGTAGTACATATAGAAATAAGTAATTACTTGTTTATAATTAAGTAGACTATAACTTGAAATGCTTTGTTTCTCATGATCTTTATAATCACTATTGTCACATAAGTAAATTGGTGCAGGTGAATACCCTAGAACAGTGGTCCCCAATCCCTGGGCCGTGGGCCATTTGGTACCGGTCCACAGAGAAAGAATAAATAACTTACATTATTTCCGTTTTATTTATATTTAAGTCTGAACGATGTTTTATTTTTAAAAAATGACCAGATTCCCTCCGTTACATCTGTCTAAGACTCACTCTTGACGCTTGTCTTGGTCACATGATACATTTATCTGTCCCACCCTAAAGGCCAGTCCGTGAAAATATTTTCTGACATTAAACCGGTCCATGGCCCAAAAAAGGTTGAGGACCACTGCCCTAGAACCTATAACCTGCTGGCTGTTGTATCTGTTCTGCCAAAGACCTAAGATGGTCAGACAGAATTTAATTAAGTTTATTTCACCAACAGAAAGCATGAAGGATGACCCAGTATATGAAACTGGATGAGGGCAGAAGTGATCATCCAGAAGTAGAGTGCAAGTCAAAATAGAGTCTAGAGAGCACACACCCAGTTAAATTTCTTAGGTGTTTGGTATTGTGTTCATGGAGGTAGAAAGATTAGGGTGTGGGGAAGCACAATGGGAGAATGAAAGAGGAAACAGCATCTTCTCATTCTAGTCTGGGTCTTTCCAAGTATTTAGAGACCACTTCTATGACAATTCTCAGCTTAACCAACTGTATCTGAAAAAATAAGCAAGAAGTTCAAAAGAAAAGTTTCTGTGTCCATATGAAGAATCATAGAACTGTGAAGTATATACAACTAAAGTGAAGATAATGCTTATCTGACAAAATATAGACAATAATTATGTTATGATTTTTCTTTTACAGCTTGGACTCGCAGGAATAAGACACGTCAGATGAAAGTAGCACAAGCAGAGGGCTGAAACTCAGAAGTGGAATCAGCCCTGAGAAACTGCACCACTGTATATCGCCACATCCGATGCATTTGTACTAGAATCTATACTCCTGTCTGGCTCTTAAAATGTATAGATTTTTTTTTTCAGAGACAGAGAGAGAGTCAGAGAGAGGGATAGATAGAGACAGACAGACAGGAATGGAGAGAGCTGAGAAGCATTAATCATTAGTTTTTTGTTGCAACACCTTAGTTGTTCATTGATTGCCTTCTCATATGTGCCTTGACTGCGGGCCTTTAGCAGACCGAGTAACCCTTGCTCAAGCCAGCAACCTTGGGTCTAAGCTGGTGAGCTTTTTGCTCAAACCAGATGAGCCTGTGCTCAAGCTGGTGACCTCGGAGTCTCTAACCTGGGTCCTCCGCATCCCAGTCCAATGCTCTATCCACTGCACCACTGCCTGGTCAGGCTAAAATGTATAGATTTTTATTACTCTCATTAAAAGGAATGGAAGAGTTAATACATGTATAAAAAGCACAGTTGTTGCAAGTTATAGAGTAATTTTCAGTTGTCAATTTGGTTTCACCAGTAATAAACACTTAAGGCAATCTAACACAAGCAGATATAAAATGCTTTTCATTCTTTTAACAAGTTTTTTGTGAGTTTTTTTTTAGATTTTATTTATTCACTTTTAGAGAGAAGGGGGCAGAGAGAGAGAAAGAGAGAGAAAAGAGATAGAGAGAACAGGGGGGAGGATCAGGAAGCATCAACTCCCATATGTGCCTTGACCAGGCAAGCCTGGGGTTTCAAACCAGTGACCTCAGCATTCCAGGTAGATGCCTTAGCCACTGTGCCACCACAGGTCAGGCATGTTTCATTCTTTTTAATGGTTAACAGAGTATGATTAGAAGAATGATTTCTCTAGATTTTTCTTTTCCATGCTGACATATGTTTAAGTGCCATAGCTATTTTACAAATAATATTGTATAGGACCAAGTTTTATGTGAGGAGCTTGAGGTAACTTCCCTGCTCCATGCCATATGATAGTATGATTACCTGGACCGTCAGCTGTAATTGAACCATTGTTCTTATGCCACCTTAGATCAGTACCCGGTCCTTTAACTCAGGCGGAACCATGAGGACTCCAATGTATGGTGTTCCCATAGGAAATATTAAGTAAAACCCGAGCAGTTTCACCTCTGCGATTTTCCCAATGTACCCATTCACCTAGCTGATTAACGATTGCAGTGTGACAGGGTGGTAAATCGGGTGGAGGTTCAGGATCATGTACAGATGTATTACATTTAAATTCATATCCTTGTAACAAAAACAAACTTTTTTTTCTTCTCCTTTACTGTTATTTTTTTTACAATAGAGAGCAAGCTTGAACTTCTATTTTTAAACAGTGTGGCTCATATCCTATGCATATAGGTAATCCCTCAACTCCTGTTGTATAATATTCTAATCTTATTCCTTCTTCTGAAGATACTAAGGGGACTCTATCATCAAAATGTCCTCAAGCCAATTAGAATCATAATAAAAATAGGAACGGCATTATTTTCCCAATGAATTGCTCTACTTAATGGAGGATTAGGGATGTATGCCCAGTAACTACAATTTCAGCCATACTTACCGGAATTGTTACCAAGGCAATCATTGCTAAGAACAGATTAGTAGCATTTTGTTCTTTTCCAGTAGCTTGTAGCATCTTTTTACCCTCAAAGGTCAGCTTTTTAAGTTGACCCTTACTTGGTATTTTAGCCCTCACAGTACTAGGCAGCAGCACCTTTAAGGTTCTTTCGAGGTTCTTCCATCTCAGCAATGGGAGCATATGGAGAGAATCTATTTCTCTTGCTCATGTTGTTAGTTTAATTCGGTGGGCAGGCATCCAAAGGACTTCACCGGATTCTGCAATGACACAAGAAAACCCTCTTCCCCAATGTTGCACTACACCAGATACCCATTGATCCAACTCATTTTTATAATGCACAGGTTGATTAATCTTAGAATTATTATTTTTTGTCCAATGTCTGTCTGCAGCAAATTATCCTCTCCTGTGCTTATGAAATTTAAAATAAATAAAGCTTTGTGTAATATAATTCTAGGGGATAATCTCCTTCCTTCTCCACATTTTTGTTTAATTAACATATATTTTCAGAATGTGATTACTGCACTCAATAATTGCCTGTCCTTGTGGATTATATGGAATTCTAGTAGTATGTTTAATATTCCAAAATCCTACGAATTGTTGAAGTTTAGCAGATGTATAGGTAGTACCACTGTTAGTTTTAATTGCTTTAGGAATGCCCATAAAATTAAAAGCTTCTATAAGATGTTGAATGACACAATCAGACTTTTCTCCCAGGCATCCCCAAACTACGGCCCCCTGAGGCCATTTATCCAGCCCCCACTGCACTTCTGGAAGGGGCACCTCTTTCATTGGTGGTCAGTGAGAGGACCACTGTATTTGGCAGCCCTCCAATGGTCTGATGGACAGTGAACTGGCCCCCTGTGTAAAAAGTTTGGAGAACCCTGCTCCAGACAAAGGTGTGGCCCATCGAAAGGAAGAATAAGTATCAATAGAACAGTGTACATAAGATAGTTTTCAAAAAGAAGAAATATGAGTTACATCCATTTGTCACAGGTCATTACTATTCTGTCCTCTAGGATTTGTTCCTCCTGGTAATGGAGGAGTATTTATAATTCTGCACTGAGGACATTTTCTAACAATATTTTGAGCCTCTCGCTTGGTTATCTTAAATTTTTGTTTTAAACCTTTTCTAATCATATGAGTCTCTGCATGAAATTTAGCAGCTGTTTCCACAAATCTAATAAGTAACTGATTAATTTTATTATTTGTATTAGACATAGGACCTGGTAAAGCTGTATGAGAATGAATGTGAGTTATATAGATAGGTAAATTTTGTTCCTACAATAAAAGTTGTAACTCTTAAAATAATTTGTGTAATTCGGACTATCATTTGAAATATAAACAGTTTCTATAAGTTTAATTATATGTTCTACATATTGTGAATTAGTAACAATGTTAATAGGGCAAAGAAAATTACTAAAATGTAATAATATAGCAGTTAACTCTGCTTTTTTAACTTAGGTATATGGAGTTTTTATTACTGTTGTCACTGGTCTAGTATACCTAGCTATATTTAATTTATTTACATCAGTATAAAAAATAGAAGCCTTTTAGCCCTGGCTGGTTGGCTCAGTGGTAGAGCATCGGCCTGGCATGCAGGAGTCCTGGGTTTGATTCCCAGCCAGGGCACACAGGAGAAGCAACCATCTGCTTCTCCACCCTTCCCCCTCTCCTTCCTCTCTGTCTCTCTCTTCCCCTCCCGCAGCCAGGGCTCCATTGGAGCAAAGTTGGCCCGGGTGCTGGGGGTGGCTCTACGGCCTCTGTCTCAGGTGCTAGAATGGCTCTGGTTTCAACGGAGCAATGCCCCAGATGGGCAGAGCATCGCCCCCTGGTGCGCATGCCGGGTGGATCCCGGTTGGGTACATGCAGGAGTCTGACTGCCTCCCTGTTTCCAACTTCAGAAAAAAAAAAATAGAAGCCTTTTGAATTGGCTAAACCAATACTTTACTCAGCAAAATCCACTGTGTTCTTTTTTAAAAAAATTGAATTCTTTTATCTGTAGGATAGTGATTGTTTACGGTGCCAAAATAATCAGCTAATGCAATTTGCCAATCAATATCAATTTCCAGTACAATAATTTTATCTGGATCATTTCTAGTCAGTTTTCTTATCCTAAGTCTACTTTTAATAATTATAGTACTATACAGATTTTCTTTAAGTAGGTACATAATTTCTTTTGAGTCTTATGTGGCAGAAATTGCCATTCTAATATCTTGTTTTGTTGCCATATGATGCCAGAAGGAGAATGTTCTGAGGGAAAAATAATTAATTGAATAGATTGATGTATGTTAATTCGACCTAAATAAGCAGTCTGCATAATTTTTTTGTTAAGTGAGAGCTCTTGTTTTGCTATTTCTGTTAACTGTCTAGGACTGTTTAAATCAGAATCTCCTTCAATAAATTCATTACTGCATAAGTAGGGATTCCTAGGGAGGGTTTCAACCAATTAATATCACCTAATAATTTTTGAAAATCATTAAGGTTTTTAAGGAGTCAGTTTATAAATTGACTTTTTTGAGGAATAATTTTTTGATTTTCAATAATATGCCCTAAATATTTAAAAGGACAAAATGTTTGAATTTTGTCTTCAGCTATGATTAAACTGTATTGATTCAAGGTTTCAGAAGCATCTTTAAGGATGACTGAAAGTTCAGCATTATTTTTACAAGCTATTGGTATGTCATCTATAAAATGGATTATCAAAGATTGAGGATATTTATGACAAATTTTTTCTAAAGGTTGATTTACATAATTTTGACACAATATCGGGCTATTCAACATTTTTTGTGGAAAGAATATAAACTTAGTAAGAATAGTTATTTCTGCTTATTGTTATGGACACAACAGCCAACATTGCCAGAAACAGAGTCAAGGGTGTTTTTGGAGTCTTAGTCCTAACTAAAACATTTTTTTGCCTCCTGGGTAAGTTTCTTCAGTTGCCCCTAAGTAGGCAGTTCAGTTTTTTGTGTTGTAGTTGCCTTCATCTTCATTTCTCTAATAACCTTTGGCTCTAAGCTTAGTCTTTTTATTTCTTCTCCTGGCAGCTCAAAGATGTCAAATCTCCCTTTCATCTATTTCCGACTCATGACAAGGCTTCAATTTTCTGAAAGGTATCTACTGGTCTCCTGTATCTGTGGAGATAAGCGCAAATCCTCACCCCTATATTTTGCCTATATTGCTATTGTAAATCAGTAAACTGTCCCTGTCCAAAAAGTTTATCTTGTATAATATTAACAGGAGGGTTAAAGTTAGCATTCTGATTAGCTTGAATACGAGCCTGATCCTTCTACTAAGTCATAAATTGTAACTATTCCACTTTTTTTTTTTACAGGGACAGAGAGAGAATCAGAGAGAGGGATAGATAGGGACAGACAGATAGGAACGGAGAGAGAGATGAGAAGTATCAATCAGTTTTTTGTTGCAACACCTTAGTTGTTCATTGATTGCTTTCTCATATGTTCCTTGACCACCGGCCTTCAGCAGACTGAGTAACCCCTTGCTCGAGCCAGCAACCTTGGGTCCAAGCTGGTGAGCTTTTTGCTCAAGCCAGATGAGCCTGTGCTCAAGCTGGCGACCTCAGGGTCTCAAACCTGGGTCTTCCGCATTCCAGTCCGACACTCTATCCACTGTGCCATCATCTGGTTAGGCATAACTATTCCACTTTTGAAAGAACAGTCTGAGCTAACATCTCTAAATTTTTTGAGATAAAACATTCAGAGTCTGTGAAGGAGGATAGCAGTTCCTGCCTATAAGGAGAGTTAGTTTTATACTGGGAGCAAGCCATTTTTAACTCTTTAAGAGTTTTGACAGGGATTTGGTCATATTGAGTATAAAAACCTCCTTGGGGGAATTGTGGATTATGTCTAAATGGAGTGAGCATGACAGGAAAAGCTTCTAATGCTGGACTTAGGAATTATAATTCCCTTTTTTGTCTAGCGTGCATTATTCGTTTCATAAGAGGTGTAAGAATAGGTCCCTTAGCTTGTTTTTCAGGTACAACAATAGATATTGAATCTACAAATAGATTAGCAGAGGGGGTTTCTGTGGGTAGGGCTAGATACAAGGCAAATGGTGGTGGAGCAGAGGGAGCAACAGAAGGAAGAGGCGGAGGCCAATTATCTTGGTCAATTTTGAAAGGGTTAATAATATGTCAAACCTTCTTGTCAGAAAGTTTAAACTGTAGTTTAAAAAGTTGCTCCTTTAGGCCCTGGCTGGTTGGCTCAGTGGTAGAGCGTCGGCCTGGCATGCAGAAGTCCCAGGTTTGATTCCTGGCCAGGGCACACAGGAGAAGCGCCCATCTGCTTCTCCACCCCTCCCCCTCTCCTTCCTCTCTGTCTCTCTCTTCCCCTCCTGCAGCAAGGCTCCATTGGAGCAAGGATGGCCCGGGCGCTGGGGATGGCTCCTTGGCCTCTGCCCCAGGCACTAGAGTGGCTCTGGTTGTGGCAGAGCGACGCCCCGGAGGGGCAGAGCATCGCCCCCTGGTGGGCGTGCTGTGTGGATCCCAGTCGGGCGCATGCGGGAGTCTGTCTGACTGTCTCTCCCCGTTTCCAGCTTCAGAAAAAACAAAAAAAAGGTTGCTCCTTTAATTGTTCAGAAGATAAATGTTCTTCTTTATCAGAGGCCAAATTCCTGATTTCTTCAGGGCCCCTTTTGCAGGATGTGGCCTGACAAGCAGCCAACTGCCTGAAGCAACTTGAGGCAAATTCTTGAAATGACTTATCAGGGCCCTGCTTAATTTTGTTTAATTCCTTTGTTTCAAAGGTCTGAGCATATCTTTACACACAAACAAGACAACTTTCAGCACAGAAACACAAGTATAATACATAACTTTGATTAATCCTAATACTTGAATTACTATTTGGCTTCTAACTTTGAATACACCTTATAATGCATTAACCAAATTAGCAAGTCTTACGGATCCATATTCTATTCAATTTAAATTTAAATGAGTGCTCCTTATAAATTCCAATTTTAAAACAAAAGATGAAGGGATGAAACTATTTTTCAACATAAGAGCCAGCCGGCATTTCCAATATTTGCATGCAAGAACTTAATTCAGGCCTTAAAAAATTACATTTTAGACAACATTAAGCAAAAACTAAACAGAAACTTGAATCAGATAAAGCAGACAAACCAAAGAGAAACCTGGGATTTCAGAGCACAGACTAGAAGGATGCTTGCCTGACCTTAGTCAGGGCATTTTCAGAGAAACTAACGATGGATGGAACTAAGCAAAATCTCCCAAGAAAAAAACTCACAGCTGCTGGGAGATTTTTTATTCAGATCCATCAGGAGTCCCTGGTCTAAATTTCCGTCAAAGAATAAGAAAGAAACAAAATGATAGTTCAGAGGATTGTAAAGAAAACCAGTAAACATTCTCCATTTTCCAGTATTATCTTTATTACAAAGACTAGAGAATTCCAAGGACTTTGTGATTCTTCTATATGTCCTAATTCTAATTGAATCTGTACCTATTGATGTAAAGCTTCAAGCTTCTCTCCTATTAGTGGCCACTGCTCAACCCGTATTGGTTTTTACCTAACCATTATCAATATCAGACGTTACTTCATGAGCTGAAGGCCGTGAGGATTCAGAATCAGACTGTAATGGTTGCAAAGCCAAGGAAATTGAATTACGAAGAGTCCAAACAGAAAGAGGAATAATACCTCCTTGTTGATGAGCACAGCGAAAAGTTCTCATTACTTGTTTCCATGTTTTCAAACTTAAAGCAGCTTTTTCTTGTGGCTGGAACCAATAACAATGCTCCCTAACATTTTTTTAAAAGTAACTTAAAATTCTTATTTTTAACAGTTATACCAGACCCCTTAACAATGCTTGCAGTATTTTTATATACTGGGTCTCAATAGATGGAGAATTCCCCATGACTCTGCCTAAGATATCCCAAAGGTTTTGCTTACCACTGAGAGGACGTTTTTCCCCTTAGGCCTGATGATCCTGAGACTTCAAACTTGCTCCTTTTTGAGCCTTCCGTTAGGTGCCAGATGTTACAATTTTTCTTTTTTGGTTTGGACTTGCAGGAATAGGACACATCAGATGAAAGTAGCATAAGCAGAGGGCTGAAACTCAGAAGTGGAATCAGCCCTGAGAGACTGCACCACTGCATATTTATTGAGTTCCAAAAGCCACAGCTCAGCAGACAAAACTAGAATGCTACAAAAGCCTTTTTCCCAACCATACCATCCCCAATCCTGCACGTCTACTGTTTCCTTCATGATCAAGGACACGAGAGGAGCCTGAGTCTCAGAGCTTATCAATCATAAAGGACATCTAGTTCTTGATGGCATTCCTCCAAGAATCCTGGGCACTTGCCTTCAAGTAACCTCAGGCCAGTCTCCTTATATGATTAACACACTTTGAGATCTCTTGTCTCCAAGTAACCCCTGCTCTGAAGTTAACTACCGTTCATATTTGTGCAGGGTCTTTCCCTTCATAATTACATCTATTCATTCCCCAAATGTTAATTAAGTACCTTATGTGTTTGAGCCCTGTTTTAAGCACTGGGGATAGGTGCTAAACAAAGTGGCCCAAATCCTTGCTCTCATGCAGCTTATTTTCTTACAGTGGTAGAGAGAAAAAACCAAAATAAATAAAGAAAATATTAGTATATTGCATGGTGATAAATTAATGGAGGAAAAGTAAATAGAGAAGAAGGTTGGAGAGTTTTGGATGGGGAGGCATTTGCATTTGTAATACAGGGAGTTAGGAAAGACCTGGTTGAAAGCTGATAGAATAGCACAGGCCTGAAGAAAGTTAAGTGTGTGAGCCATGTTGGTCCCTGGGAGGAATTGTACCTAGTGTATTGGAGGAACAGCAAGAAGGCCAATATGTCTGGAGTGGATTACACATAGGGGCAGAGAAATAAAAATGAGGTTAGAGGAAGCCAAGTGGGATAAGACTGTTGCCAGGTCTTCAGCTTTTAGTTGGAGCAAAATGAGAAACCATGGGAGGATTTTGAACAGAGAAGGATATTATCTACCTTTTTAAAGCATCACTTAGGAGGGCTTGGGTAGAAGCAGGGAGATCAGTTAGGAGACTATTGCAGTAACTAGGGCAACAGGGAGGTTGGCTGGAGACAAAGAGATCAAATCTCAGATTGATTGGGATTACAAGAATTTCATTTAAAATATTTTTTCAAAGCACTCAAATTTGTGAGGTTGCTTAGTTTTGGTTTTAAAGATATTTTTTACTGATTCTTTCTTGCATACTTTGATTAGTGAGTTTGTATTTAGGATCCCCTTTCCCCATTAATTCTAAATAAATATGCTTTACCACTGTAGCAATTGTTAGATCTAAATAAAGTTTCCCTCTTCCTTCTCACCATTTTTCTTTTACTTACAGTTAAGGTTGAACTGATTCCCTGTACTCCCTTTTCAAAGCTTTAATCCTATCTACTTCTAAATCCCTTCAGAATTATTTGAAGCAAAAAATGCCTGCTGACTTCAAAGAGTATTTCATATTTGGCTTTACTCAGTAGAGTATATAGCAAGAGTAGTGCAACTTCCCTTCCTTTTTATACAGAACAGTGTTTGGCAGTGGTATATGCTGATGGGTGAGTAGTCTGTTAAGAAACACACTGAAATTCATTTATTTGATTGGTTGTTTTGAAAAGAATTTATTTTCATTTGGAATACTTTTCAACTCTAAATCTAATCTGTTATTTTGTAGGAAAATTGATTTGTATTAATAGAAACTTGATTAACTTCACTTTCATTACCCCATCCTTAAGATCATACCAAAGATTTAGTTATCTATAGCATCTTTATTATATGCTGCTTAAGTGTCTGTTTGTTGCCGATAGCTTATTGGTTGCTTGCGTAACTGTACTAGCCAATGGGGTTAAGTTGCCACGGCTGAATGCAAATTGAGCATGTCAGGGGGAAGGTGAACATTTGTTTGCATTGGCAATCATCTGTTTTACATAAAAACTACGTCTTAACGTAATTTTTTTTAAGAATGCCTCCTAGAAAATACAGCACTGAAGAGGAGAGAAAAGGAGCTAAAGCTGCACAAAAACGGCTTTCTTGACAAAAAGAAACCACTGAGCAGAGAAAGACAAGGCTTGCTTCAGTCACAGAGCAAATGCGTCTTTCTCGGCAAAATGAGACTGATGAGCATAGAGAAACAAGGCTTGCCTCAGATGCAAGACAAAAAAGCCTGTCTCAACAAAATGAGTCCCTTGAACAAAGGCAGGAGAGAAATGCAAAAAAACGACAGAGTAATGCTGACCGAAACGCAAAAAGGATTAAAACAGTTTCAGATGGAGAAACTTTAATTTTTGAGCATTCCTCTGGTGACATGAATATTAAATGTGAACACTGTCAGTCCTTAAACTTCAAGTTAGAAACTAATCGATTTGACCGTGGCAAGAAAGGATTTTCTCAATGTTGCAAGTATGAAAAGATTGTAGTTCCACTAATTGAAATGTTGTGTACAAAGAGATCTTTGACATGTGAATTAATATTTTATTATTTAAATCACCTTTATTTATTGAGCTAGCGGTGGCTCTTAAGAAATGTACCACCAGTGGTTTCCTTCATTGCACTCTACTTTAAGCAATTAAGCAAGTAGAAGGGGGAAACCCCATGGGGCACTAAGCAAAGGGGCGTCTTCGCCGCCTGCCCTGGGTAATTCAGTTTGAATTAGCAGACACCTTTGCACAAATTATTTTAATTACAATTTATAATATCTAGAACAGTGGTCATTTCATATGACCGCCGGGCTTTCTAGTAACAATATAAATGAATATTTGGTTTGTAAAGATGCCTACATCTTACTGTTTCGGTCATTTCACTGAAACATAAATATTTTACTATGCCAGTCCTCAAAAGAAAATTCCTTGTGTGTTATTTTTGGCTTTGTCAAACACAACTTATGTAGGCTTTATAATTAATGCTGATAACAAAAGAAGACATTCATTTGAGAAAGGATAATCTTTGTATAAAAATATTATAGTCGCTTATAAGGCAAAGCCATAAAACCATTCCCTAATGTAGTCTAGTAAAATATGCTAGCCCTTCTACATTATTTTTTTAATGAAACTGGGTGGCTAGAGCTTGGCAGTGAATGCAACGTGGATACCCAAATGGGTCTATAGTAAATTATCTTTTCCTCCTGCCTTGTTCTACCTTCTTTGATCCATATTCACCTTTCTCTAAATATTCGCCTTTTACCCATTAAAATTCTAGTTTCATAAGAACTGGAAATAGAAACTGCTAATTGCTTGTTGGATGTGTGTAGTGAGAGCACCCAAATGCATTGCTAAGGGACTAGAAAACTTCAACCAGGAGTTTATGACAAGAATGATTAACATCTATGTCTTTCAACATTTATGAAGTTCAGGCAGTCTGTGCAAAACTGACATTTCAATAGCTATAGTGAAAACCAATAAAGAAATATTGTCCTTAGCCTGACCTGTGGTGGCGGCACAGTGGAGAAAGCATGGACCTGGAATGGTGAGGTCACAAGTTTGAAGCAGAGGGCTTTCCTGGTCAAGGCACATATGAAAAGCAACTACTACAACTTTCTGCTTCCTGCTCCTGTCCACTCCCTTTCTTTCTCTCTCTCTCTCTCTCTCTCTCTCTCTCTCTCTCTCTCTCTCTCTCCCTCTCCTCTCTTTAAAAAAAGAAAGGAAAAAAAAAGAAGCCTGAAATGACACATTAAATCAAATGGACATAATTGATATACACAAAGCCTTCCATCCCAGAATATCAGATTATACATTTTCTCCAGTGGACATAGAACATTCTCAGGGGTAGAACATATGTTGGCTCACAAAATAAGCCTCAACAAAATAAAAAAAATTGAAATTATACCAAGCATATTCTCTGACCATAATGCTTTGAAATTAGAAATCAACTGCAAAAAGGAGCTAAAGAAATTAAACAACATACTATCAAAATATCTAAATATATAGAAATTAAACAACATACTATCAAAATATCTAAATATGTAGAAATTAAACAACATACTATCAAAATATGTCTGGATCAAAGAAGAAGTAAAAGCAGAGATCAAAAGATATAGACAGACAAATGGGAATGAAAACACGATATATCAAAACTATTGGGATGCAGCAAAAAAAGCAATGACTCATTGCAGAACTATTTCAGGAAACAAGAGAAACAATCTAACATTACATCATAAAAAAACTAGAAAAAGAAGAACAAATGTAGCCTAAAGTAAGCAGAAGAAAGAAATAATAAAAATTATAGCAGAATTAGATGAAATAGAGAACAAAAAGACTGTACAAAAATCAATACAATGAAGAGTTGACTCGTTAAAAATATTAATAAAATTGACAACCCTGGCTAGATTCCCTAAGGGAAAAAGAGAAAAGACTCATATTAATAAAATGAGAAATGAAAGAGAAGTTACCACAGACATCACAGATATACAAAGAATCATACTAGAATACTATAAAAGACTATATGCTATCAAATTATATTACCTAGAAGAAATGTATAACTTCTTAGGAATAAATAACCTACCTAGACTGAATTATGAAAAATTGGAAAACCTAAATAGACTGATAAATAGGAAATTGAAATTACCATAAAAATCTCGTAAAAAAATAAAAGTTCAAGATCAGATAATTTCACTAGTAAATTCTATCAAACATTGAAAGAAGATTTGGTACTTGTTCTTCTCAAAGTCTTCCAAAAGAAAAAAAAAAGAACAGGCAAAACTTCCTAACACATTTTATGAAACCAACATAACCTCAATACTGAAACCTGACAATGACAACACATACATACACACAAAAACTACAGACCAATATCTCTGGTGATGACAGATACAAAAATCCTAAACAAAATACTAGCAAATTAAATACAACAACACATTAAAAAAATAATACATCATGACCACGTTTGGGTTTATTCTAGGGCCACAAGGATGGTTCAACATATGCAAACCATTCAATGTAATACACTATATTAACAAAACAGGATAAAAATCATATGATCTTATCAGTAGATGCAGAAAAAAACATTTGATAAGATTCAATAGCTATATCAACTATTGTCAAAGTATTATCTGTAGACCCTTGCCTATCCCTGAGATTACTTCATAATGTCAAGGTCAAAAATATTTTTGCAATAATTCTAGGGAGAAATTTGCCTTATTTATTGTGTTATCAGGTGCACTCATAGTAAATCCTTAGCATAAATCAAGACAATGGCAACACACTATATTAGTAGTCATTGTATTGTTTAGTATTGCATATTCAATTTTTAAAATATTTTTATTTAATTAATTGTGTTTACATAGATTCTAGGATCACCCTTAATGCATCCCCCCTCCCATCTCCCTTACCCTCCTCCCTACAGCACCCTCCCCCCTTCCCTTCAGGCTTATCCCATCCTATCATCCTCTTTCCCTCTGGTCCCTTTGATCCCTCCTCTGTCTCAATTCCATTCCTCAGTTCTCATTATTCCTTGGATTCCTCAAATGAGTGAGGTCATATGATATTTTTCTTTCTCTGCCTGGCTTATTTCACTCAACATAATAGTTTCCAGGTCCCTCCATATTGTTGCAAAATGTAATATTTCCTTCTTTTTCATGGCCCCATAGTATTCCATTGTATATATGTACCACTGCTTTTTAATCCACTCATCCACTGACAGACACTTGGGCTGTTTCCAGATCTTTGTTATTGTGAACAATGCTACCATAAACATGGGCGTGCATTTCTTTTTTCAGTCGGTGATATGGTGTCCTTGGGATATATTCCTGTAAATGGGATGGCTGGGTCAAAGGGCAATTCCATTTCTAATTTTTTGAGGAATCTCCATACTATTTTCCACAGTGGCTACACCAGTCTGCATTCCCACCAGCAGTCTGCATTCTCCACATCCTCGCCAGCACCTATCATGTGTTGTTTTGTCAATGAGCGCCATTCTGACTGGTGTGAGGTGATATCTCATTGTGGTTTTAATTTAAATTTCTCTAATGATTAGTGATGTTGAACATTTTTTCATTTGTCTATTGGCCATCTGTATGTCCTCTTTGGAGAAGTGTCTATTCATTTCTTGTGCCCATTTTTTGAATGGATTGTTTGTCTTCCTGGTGTTGAGTTTTACAAGTTCTTTATAAATTTTGGTTATTAATCTCTTATCAGATGTATTGTTGAATATGTTCTCCCATTGTGTGGTTTGTTTTTTTATTCTGTTCATATTGCCTTTAGCTGTGCAAAAGCTTTTTAGTTTGATATAGTCCCATTTGTTTATCCTGTCTTTTATTTCATTTGCCTGTGGAGATAATTCAGCAAAGATATTGCTGCGATAGATGTCAGTGAGCTTACTGCCTAAGTTTTCTTCAAGGATACTTATGGTTTCACGATTTACATTTAAGTCCTTTATCCATTTTGAGTTTATTTTTGTGCATGGTGTAAGTTGGTGGTCTAGGTTCTTTTTTTTTATATATTATTTTTGTTTTATTTATATTTAAGTCTGAACGATGTTTTATTTATTTTTTTTATAAATAAATTTTTATTTAAATGGGGTGACATCAACAAATCAGGGTACATATATTCAAAGAAAACATTTCCAGGTTATTTTGTCATTCAGTTCTGTTGCACACCCATCACCCAAAGAGAGATTGTCCTCCATCACCCATCACCCTCTATCCAGTTTTCTTTGTACTCCTCCCCTCCCCCCCTCCATCTTTCCCTCCCCCCACCCCCCGTAACCACCACACTCCTGTCCATGTCTCCTAATCTCACTTTTATGTCCCACCAATGTATGGAATCCTGCAGTTCTTGTTTTTTTCTGATTCGTTTATTTCGCTCCACATAATGTTATCAAGATTCCACCAATCTGCTGTAAGTGATCCGATGTCATTATTTCTTCTAGCTGACTAGTATACCATGGTGTATATGTGCCCCATCTTCTTTATCCAGCCTTCTATTTTTTTTTTTTACAGTGATTAAAAGCCTTTAAGGAAACTCTTGGCCAATACAGCAAGAATCCATAAAAGAGTAGTGTCCTTAACATGTTCACCAAGTCCAAGTTGGCCCCATCACCATGTAGGTTCATTTTTTTGCAGGTAGTTGTCCAGTTTTCCCAACACCATTTGTTAAAGAGACTGTCTTTACTCCACTGTATGCTCTTACTTCCTTTGTCAAATATCAATTGTCCATAAAGATGTGGGTTTATTTCTGGGTTATTTGTTTTGTTCCATTGATCTATATGTCTGTTCTTATGCCAGTACCACACTGTTTTGAGTACAATGGCCTTGTAGTATAACTTGATATCAGGAAGTGTGATACCTCCCACTTTATTCTTCTTTTTCAAGAATGCTGAGGCTATTTGTGTTCTTTTTTGGTTCCATATAAATTTTTTAAATATGTGTTCTATAACTTTGAAGTATGTCATTGGTATTTTTTTTTTTTTTTTTTTTTTTTTTTTTTTGCATTTTCCGAAGCTGGAAACAGGGAGAGACAGTCAGACATACTCCCGCATGCGCCCGACCGGGATCCACCCGGCACGCCCACCAGGGGCGACGCTCTGCCCACCAGGGGGCGATGCTCTGCCCATCCTGGGCGTCGCCATATTGCGACCAGAGCCACTCTAGCGCCTGAGGCAGAGGCCACAGAGCCATCCCCAGCGCCTGGGCCATCTTTGCTCCAATGGAGCCTTGGCTGCGGGAGGGGAAGAGAGAGACAGAGAGGAAAGCGCGGCGATGGGGTGGAGAAGCAAATGGGCGCTTCTCCTGTGTGCCCTGGCCGGGAATTGAACCCGGGTCCTCCGCACGCTAGGCCGACGCTCTACCGCTGAGCCAACCGGCCAGGGCCGAAGTATGTCATTGGTATTTTAATTGGTAATACATTGAATTTATAAATTGCTTTGGGTAATATAGACATTTTAATTATGTTTATTCTTTCTAACCATGAGCACAGTATATGCTTCCACTTGTTTGTATCTTCCCTGATTTCTTTTTTCAATGTTTTATAATTTTCCGAGTACACGTCTTTAACCTCCTTGGTTAAATTTACTCCTAGGTACTTTATTTTATTTGTTGCAATAGTGAAGGGGATTATTTCCTTAATTTCTCTTTCTGACAGTTCATTGCATATAAAAATGCCTCTGATTTCTGTGTATTAATGTTATATCCTGCCACCTTGCTGAATTCATTTATTAGGCCCAGTAGTTTTTTGACTGAGACTTTAGGGTTTTCTATATACAATATCATATCATCTGCAAATAATGATAGTTTTACTTCTTCTTTTCCAATTTGGATACTTTTTATTTCTTCTTCTTGTCTGATTGCTGTAGCTAGGACGTCCAGTACTATGTTGAATAAGAGTGGTGAAAGGGCACACCCCTGCCTTGTTCCTGATTTTAGGGGAATTGCTTTTAATTTTTTTCTATTAATTATAATGTTGGCTGTGGGTTTGTCATAGATGGCCTTTATCATGTTGAGGTATGTTCCCTGTATTCCCACTTTGCTAAGAGTTTTGATCATAAATGGGTGCTGGATTTTAACAAATGCTTTTTCTGCATCTATTGAAATTATCATGTGGTTTTTCTCCTTCCTTTTGTTTATGTGGTGAATCACATTAATTGATTTATGAATGTTGTACCATCCTTGCCTCCCCAGAATAAATCCCATTTGATCATGATGTATGATTTTTTTCATGTATTGCTGGATCCAGTTTGCTACTATTGATATTTTGTTGAGGATTTTAGCATCTAAATTCATCAGGGATATTGGCCTATAATTTTCTTTCTTTGTGTTGTCTTTGCCTGGTTCTGGAATCAGAATTATGCTCGCCTCATAAAAGGAACTTGGAAGTGTTCATTCCTCCCAATTTTTTGAAATAGTTTGAGAAGGATAAAAGTTAGTTCTTCTTTGAATGTTTGGTAGAATTCACCAGTGAAGCCATCGGGCCCAGGAGTTTTGTTTTTTGGGAGCTTTTTGATAACTGTTTCGATCTCTTTTGTTGTAATTGGTCTGTTTAGGTTTTCTGATTCTTCCAGATTGATTTTTTGAAGATTATATGTTTCAAGGAATTTGTCCATTTCACCTAGGTTGTTAAATTTTTTGGCGTACAGTTCTTCATAGTACTTTCTTACAATATTTTGCATTTCTGTTGTGTCGGTTGTTATTTCTCCAGTCTCATATCTAATTTTATTTATTTGAGTCCTCTCTCTTCTTTCCTTAGTGAGTCTTGTTAAAGGTTCATTGATCTTGTTTACCCTTTCAAAGAACCAGTTCTTGGTTTCATTGATCCTCCATATTGTTTCTTTAGCTTCTATGTTATTTATTTCTGCTCTGATCTTTATTATTTCCTTTCTTCTACTACCTCTGGGCCTTACTTGCTGTTCTTTTTCTAGTTCTTTTAGATGAAGGGTTAGGTTGTTTATTTGATCTTTTTCAAGCTTTTTAAGGAATGCCTGTAGTGCTATGATCTTCCCTCTCAGGAATGCTTTTGCTGTGTCCCATAAATTTTGAGTAGTTATTTGCTCATTATCATTTGTTTCTAGGAATTTTTTTTATTTCTTCTTTGATTTTATTGTTAACTCATTTGTTATTTAATAACATGCTATTTAGTTTCCATGTGTTTGAGTGTTTTTCAGTTTTTTGGTTGTGGTTGATTTCTATTTTCATGCCATTGTGATCAGAGAAAATGCTTGATATGATTTCAATCTTCTTAAGTTTGTTGAGACTGCATTTGTGTCCTAACATGTGGTCTATCTTAGAGAATGTACCATGAGCACTTGAAAAAATGTATATTCTGCTGCCTTAGGGTGAAATGTTCTAATGATATCTATTAAGTCAAGTTGATCCAGTGTATCCTTTAACTCTGCTGTTTCTTTGTTAATTTTCTTTCTTGAGGATCTATCTAGTGATGTTAGTGGGGTTTTGAAATCTCCTACTATTATAGTATTGCAGTTGATCTCGCCCTTTATATCCATCAAGGTCTGCTTTATATATTTAGGTGCTCCTATATTAGGTGCGTAAATATTTATGATGGTTATATCTTCCAGATGGATTGCTCCCTTTATCATTATGTAGTGATGTTCTTTATCTTTTACTATAGCCTTTGTTTTAAAGTCCCATTTTGTCTGATATAAGTATTGCTACCTCAGCTTTTTTTTCATTTCCATGAAATATTTATTTCCATCCTTTTACCTTCAGTTTATGTGCATCTTTTGTTTTAAGGTGTGTCTCTTGTAGACAGCACATGTATGGTTCCTGTTTTCTTATCCAAACAGCTACCCTATGTCTTTGATTGGATCATTTAATCCATTTACATTTAAGGTATTATTGATGTGTAGCTGTTTATTGCCATTTTATTCTTTAAAGCTGTATTCCTCTTTTGCTATATTCTTTTCCCACTTTGATCTGTTTACAACAGGCCCCTTAACATTTCCTGCAGTATTGATTTGGTTGTAATGAATTCCTTGTGTTTGTTTTTTGTTGTGTTTTTTTGGTTGTTTTTTGTTTTTGTTTTTGTTTTTTTGTCTGGGGAGCTTTCTATTTCTCCTTCAATTTTAAATGATAGCCTTGCTGGATAAAGTAGTCTTGGTTTTAGGCTCTTGTTCTGCATTACTTTGAATATTTCTTGCCATTCCCTTCTGGCCTCAAGTGTTTCTGTTGAGAAGTCAGATGTCATTCTTATGGGGGCTCCTTTGTAGGTGATAGCCTTTTTTTCTCTAGCAGCTTTTAATATTTTCTCTTTATCACTTAGCTTTGGTATTTTAATTATGATGTTTCTTGGTGTAGGTCTTTTTGAATTTCTCTTAAATGGAGTTCTCTGTGCTTCTTAAACTTGTGAGACCCTTCCTTGCATCAATTTAGGGAAGTTTTAAGCTATGATTTGATTGAATAAAGTTTCTATCCCTCGTTCTTTTTCTTCTTCTTCAGGAACCCTTATGATGCAGATGTTATTTCTCTTCATGTTGTCACAGAGCTCTCTCAGGGTTTCCTCAGACTTTTTGAGTCTCTTTTCTTTTTTTGCTCTGCTTTTGTGACTTTGTTCCTCTTGTCCTCCAACTCGCTGATTCGATCCACAGCTTCATCCATCCTGCTTTTAATTCCTTCCATTGTGGTCTTCATTTCTGATATTGTATTTGTCACCTCTGACTGATTCTTTTTTAATATTTCAATGTCCTTTTTTATACTTGCTATCTCTTTATTTAGGTGTTCATAATGACTATTCATTGTTGTTCTAAGATCCCTAAGCATCCTAACAATCATTATTCTAAACTCTGCATCCAGCAGTTTGGTTGTTTCCATATCACTCAGTTCCTTTTCTGGTGATTTCTCTTGTGGTTTCATTTGGATTACACTTCTCTGTCTTCTCATTATGTCTGTGTGTTTGGATGTGTTGTTTGTAGGGCTGGTTGAGTCTAGGTTTGGTGTTGTCTGCCTCCAATTTTCAGTTGTGTTATTTCTAGGTCTTCTTGGGTTGGCATCAGCTGTTATTTGTAATCCACTTTCAGATTTGGGCTGCTTGGTAGTCTTGATTTGTTTGTTTTCTTCTCAGTTGTAGTCTTGTTACTGATCTCAGCAGGGGGCTTATTTGAAACTGTATGCAGGAATGCGGTGGGTGTAACCTGAGACTCTGAAAGCCTGAAATGCCAGTTACTCTCTCTGGGGGCAGGGTACTTTCTCCACTTCAGGGGAGGTGTATTTCAGATCTCCATGGAGACCTGAGTTACTGCCCCTCATCCCCACTTCTTGTTTTCAGCTGTGTCTTGTTGCGCTGATTAGAGTTGGAGAGATGTCTTGCAATGTATGATCCAGAAGCACTTTAGTCTTGTGTTATGTGGAATGATCAACCCCTCCCCCAGCTATGGCCGCCTCCAGCACTGGATGAGTCAGCTTCTCAGGTCCTCCCATACATTCCTATGCCAGTCACTGTCTGTCTCTCTCCTTTCCTTTTGGAAGATAAGCCAGCCCTTTCAACACACCTCGTTCCCAGTTCCCCAGGCAAGTGGCTGTGAGCAATATTTACTATTCTTTTCCTTGGAATGAGAGCCCTTCTGGGCTCTCAACTTCACACCCCCTTTATTCCTGTAAGCAGGGGAGACTCACTGCTCCTCTGCACTCCCTACCAGGCTCAGTGTTTCTTCTTCTTTGCTCCTTGGTTTTTGAGAGCTGGTCTTGTAGTCCAGAGTTGGTTTTTCACACTGATTGTTCTTAAATAAATTTGTAATCCAGTTTGGTGGTGTGACTTGGGAGTCTGTGCATCTGCCTACTCTGCTGCCATCTTCCTGGATCTGCATATTTATTTTTTAAAAACTTTATTTAAGAATATTCCTTGATTAATCAGTAAAAGGTATTCATTTCATTGAATCTTTTTTCTTTTTTTAAGATTTTTATTTATTCATTTTAGAGAGGAGAGACAGAGACAGAGACAGAGTAGGGAGAGAGAAGGGAGGAGAAGCAGGAAGCATCAACTCCCATATGTGCCTTGACCAGGCAAGCCCAGGGTTTTGAATCAGCAACTTCAGTGTTCCAGGTTGATGCTTTATCCACTGAGCCACCCAGACTAGGCCATTTTAATAAATCTTGACACTGGACTACATGGATATTTATTATTTTTTCAGATGAAGTGGGAATAATGAATAAACTTTTTTTGCTGCATATGAAAGTATAATGGTTGCCTGGAAGAAAAGATTATGAGCCTTTGTTTGCGTTGGGAGCTGAACAAGTTATTTTTACTATAGGGTAAAATATTTAATAGAAAGAATGACAAAAAAAAATGTAGTCAATAGACTTGGATATTTTTTTTTAAATAAGCAAAGTAAGTCAGTTATTTAAAAGAAAACAAAACAGAATTTTTTACCATCCATAAGACTTCAGTGTTATCTCAAGCAAAAATTACATTCAGAACACTTTTATTGCTTCCAGTGAGCCTGGAAATGTCCCAAAACTGAAAGATTTTGTGATAAAATCGGAGGTGATATTAATGACATGGTTCTTAAAATATATAATAAAAGTGTTAATACTTGGAAAATTTGTATAACAATGACTCAATATTTTCCAATTGTACAATGTCACAATATAATACATGAATAAAAGTATAAGGCCAAGACTTTTAATGTGACAAAGTAAAAAATGCTTATTGATATGATATTAGATGCCACATTGTGACTAACCTTCAAAAAATTATTACTTATTGAGAGGGGGACTCCAAGATGGTAACAGAGTAGGCAGACTTTCCAACTGTCACCTCCCAGAACCAAATTAGATTACAACTTAATTTAAGAACAATCATCTTGAAAACCAACTTTGAACTAAACAAAGAGGACTCTATAACCAAGGACCACAGAAGAAGCTACACTGAGACTGTTAGGAAGGGTAGAGATGCAGAAAGGGCTACCCCACTCCCAGGAGCAAGCTGTGATTGAGGGTCTGGAGGGACTCTCACTATAAAGGAGGGTCACCCTGAGAGGAGTGGGTGCTCAACCCTAGGCCTGGAGCCCCAGCCTAGAGACCCAGTTTCGAGAAGAGGCACCCAGACAGCATTTGGCAGTGAAAAGAGCCAGGTTTCTGAGCTATCGGAGATGCAGGCTATGAAGTAAAGGGCCCACACAAAAAATCTCATTCACACTTAACTGGAGCTCCAGAAGAAGAGCTGAGAGGACAGGAGTTGCGTGAGAAGAGTGTAAAGTTGGAGGTCCAGAGAGAGATGCTGTGGGGGACAGCACCAGAACCCCTGTGCTGAGTCATTCTCCAGTACTGCAGTAATCATCTCTTTGGGGCGGAGCATCCCTTCTGTGCAGCATCAGCCTGGGTAAAAGCAACTGTTCGACCCTTGGGAGTCTATTCTACCCCAGTTGTGGTGATGGATCATTCTGAGAGGCCAAGAAGCAGGGGGCACATCAGTGACTCAGTTTTTGAAGTTGAGACCGGAGCTTCCCCCACATGCTTGCTCCCCACGCTAAGACTGGTGCTTCCACCTCATTAGAAACTCAGTAGAAACTGTCCAGACCACACCACTGGGTCTCAGAGGCCATACTCACCAGGCTCCTGGTACCACACCTTACTGAGGGCTGTGAAAAAAGTCTGGACAAACTGACACCTGGGGCCGATGGGCAGAGCCACACCCACCACCCTTCTTAATCCTTCAATTGCTGCAGGTGCTAGACCCTAGCAGAGGTTTTTACAGCAGCTGAGCCCAACAAGCAGCCAGAAGACAGAGGTTACAGGAGGCACGACCTAGGGAAACTTGGCCTTTTAAGCAGAACTTCCCCCAGGCCCATTGCAGGTAAAAGCCAGCCTACAAGGGCAGGTTGGTATTTCAATGTACACCTGGGCCCAGCAGAGGCAGCCACAAAGTTTGGATTCTTGTAGCTTTAAAAAAGTTGCTGAAGGCCTGTCATGGGCAGTGTCTCCCACTGGTCTGTGTCAGGTTCCTGCCAGGGAGGCCCAGGGCTGGCACATCCAGGGGCAGGCTGTGGAAAGCATTGATTCAGGACCTAACAACTCTTGCTAGAGTGGTATCCTAAGGAAAGTCTCCTCCACCTGGCCTAGCTGAGTCAAGTTCCATTTTCTGTGATCAGCACCATCACAGCAGCTTATGTGCATTGGATAGGGTGGAGCTTCACAGTCAGCCGGTCTGGGCACTGGATATCCTGCTCTGCTGGGCTAGATTAAACAGGGGGAAGGGAGAGAGGCTTGGAGCATGGATATTTAATGTGTGGGTCCCTGTGAGTCTATTGTTGGATCTGGTTGAGGAGCTTAGCCACCTTCAGGAGGGCATAGTCAGCCCCAGGACAGGACTCCCTCAGTCTTACTCCCTGACCAGGGTCTTGCCAGCTGAAAGAACTTCTGCAGAGGGGACTATTGGCCACACTCAGTCTGAACCTACTGCTCACCTTGTTGAGGAGAAATAAAATATGAGTATCCAGCAGTGGCTGAGAGATCAAGTTCTGGAGTAGGGGCCACATTCCCTGTACTGAACTCCTGACCAAGAGACTGCTGAAGTAGAGAGTCCCATAAATGTTGTATTCACAACCTCAGCTGCCCTAACCCACCAAGCATGCAAACTGTAGAGGGGTTGGTTGGGTGAAGCCAGTCTGAGCTCACACTATAGTTTTTCTACAGAAGACTCTGTGGGAAGACCAGGTAGATGGTAGATGCAAGAGGAGGAGGAAAAGCTGAACAGTGGAGACAAATCTTACAGAGCTTGGTGCTTTTACAGAGCTGCTGTCACCTCTAAGCAGGAGGAAGATAATTCTTATACAAAGGTCAGTTCCTCCCACACTACCCAGGCACAGAATATTCAGACACAAACAGTGAAAAGTGCAGTAGCTGCAGACAGGTAGCCCATAGTGGGTTACAATCAACAGCTGAAGCAAACCCAAGAAGATCTAGAGCCAGCACAACTGGTAGTGGGTGACAGACAGCACCAACCCTAGACTTAGCTACCTAGACAAGCAGCGCACCCAAAGGTGGAGTCTAACAGGCACCAGACACTGTGGAGAATAAATATGCCTAAGAGGACAAACATTGCACAGTGTGTAATACACATACTCAAGGTTGACGCTTAGAGACAGCCACCCTGAAGGAATAACATTACCCATGAAATTACCAACTGCATTTAATACTCACATACAACAAGATGGAAAATAGTACCTTCAAGAGGCATCCCTAGAACAAGAAAAACAGGTGAACTAGAAGTCACTACCACTGAGCACATCTTCATAAAGACTCCACAAAAATTTCAAAGTCAGACAGTGCTATCTAATACACGGACAGAATGGGCAGACAGAGAAATGCAACCCAAATAAATCAATAAGTGAAATACCCAGAAAAAGAACTGAATGAGATGGAAGTAACAAAACTACCAGATGCAGAGTTTAAAATAACAATTTTTATGATGCTCAAGGATCTTAGAGCAACAATGGATGGACAAATAAGCACCCAAATAAAGAGATAGCAAGCATCAAAAAGGATATTGAAATCATTAAAAAAAAGCCAGTCAGAAATGACAAATACAGTATCAGAAATGAAGAATATATTAGAAGGGATCAACAGCAGGCTGGATGAAGCGGAAGATCAAATCAGCAATTTAGAAAAAAAAATAAACACAAAATGGAAGCAGAGTAGCAAAAAGAAAAGGGACTCATAAAGAACTGAGGAAACTCTAAGAGAGCTCTGTGAAAACATGAAGAGAAACAACATCCACATCATAAGGGTTCCTGAACAAGAAGAGAACAAAAAAGGAATAGAGAACCTGTTTGAAGAAATCAAGCTGAAAATATCCCTAAATTGATGAAGGAAAAAGCCACACAAGTTCAAGAAGCACAGAGAGTTCCATTAAAGAGGAACACAAGGAGGCCTACACCAAGACACATCATAAATAAAGATCCAAAATTGAGAGACAAAGAAAGAATACAAAAGCCACAAGAGAAAAGCAGGTAATTACCTCTATTGGAGACCTCATAAGGATGACATCCGACTTCTCAACAGAAACACTAGAGCCCAGAAGGTTTGGCAAGAAATATTCAAAGTGATGCAAAACAAGAACCTACATCCAAGAGTTCTTTATCCAACAAGGCTATCATTTAAAATTGAAGGAGAAATAAAAAGCTTCCCAGACAAAAAAAATTTCAAGGCATTCATTACAACCAAACCAGTACTACAAGAAATGTTAAGGGGCCTATTGTAAAAAGAGCAAAGGAAAAAAATCTAGAAAAAGAGAATTGTAGATAAAAGAATAAAATGGCAATAAATAAAGACATATCAATGATAAACTTAAATGTAAATGGATTAAATGTTCCAATCAAAAGATATAGGGTAGCTGCATGGATAAGAAAACAGGACCTGTACATATATTGTCTACAAGTGATCCACCTCAGAACAAAAGATACACATAGATTGAACGTAAAGGGATGGAAAAAAATGTTTTGTGCAAAAGTGAAGGGGTGGAAAAAAGTATTTCATACAAATGGAAATGAAAAAAAAAGCTGGGTTAGTAATACTTATATCTGACAAAATTGACTAAAACAAAGGCTATAGTAAGGGATAAAGAAAGTCACTACATAATGATAAGGGAGCAATCCAACAGGAGGACATAACCATTGTATATATTTATGCACCTAATATAGGAGCACTTAAACATAAAAAGCAGATTTTGATGCACATAAAGGGCGAGATCAACAGCAATACTATAATAGTAGGGGATTTTAATACCCCACTAACATCAATGGATAGATCCTCCAGACAGAAAATTAACAAAGAAACAGTGGCCTTAAATGATACACTAGATCAACTAGATTTAATAGCTATTTTCAGAACCTTTCACCCCAAAGCAGCAGAATATACATTCTTTTCAAGTGCTCATGGTACATTCTCTAAGATAGACCACATGTTAGGATACAAAACAAGTCTCAATAAATTTAAGAATAATGAAAGCATATCAAGCATCTTCTCTGATCACCATGGCATGAAACTAGAAATCAAGTACAATAGAAAAACTGAAAATCATTCAAACACTTGGAGGCTAAATAGCATGTTATTAAATAATGAATGAGTTAACAACAAGATTAAGGAAGAAATTTAAAATTTCCTTGAAACAAATGAAAGTGAACATAGAGAAACTCAAAATATATGTGACACAGCAAAAGCAGTCTTGAGAGGGAAGTTTATAGCATTATAGGCACACCTTAAGAAGCAAGAAAAACCTCTGATAAACAACTTAATCCTGCATCTAAAAGAACTAGAAAAAGAACAACATATTAAACCCAGAGGAAGTGGAAGGAAGGAAATAATAAAGATCAGAGTGTAAATAAATGACATAGAGGCTAAAAAAACAATACAAGAGATCAACAGCTGGTTCTTTGAAAAGGTAAACAAGATTGGTGAACTTTCAACTAGACTCATAAGGAAAGAAAAAGAGGACTCAAATAAAATTAGAAATAAAAATGGAGAAGTAACAATTGACACTGCAGAAATACAGTGTTGTAAGTATTGTAAGAAAATACTATGAAGATATATATGCCAAAAAATTGTACAATCTAGATGAAATGGAGAAATTCCTAGAAACATACAATCTTCCAAGACTCAATCTGGGAGAATCAGAAAACCTAAACAGACTGATTTCAACAAATGAAATTGAAAGTCATCAAAAAACTCCCAACAGGCCCTGGCCGGTTGGCTCAGCAGTAGAGCGTCAGCCTGGCGTGCAGGGAACCTGGGTTCGATTCCCGGCCAGGGCACATAGGAGAGGCGCCCATTTGCTTCTCCACCCACCCCTCCTTCCTCTCTGTCTCTCTCTTCCCCTCCCGCAGCCAAGGCTCCATTGGAGCAAAGATGGCCCGGGCGCTGGGGATGGCTCCTTGGTCACTGCCCCAGGCGCTAGAGTGGCTCTGGTCGTGGCAGAGTGACACCCCGGAGGGGCAGAGCATCGCCCCCTGGTGAGCAGAGCGTCGCCCCTGGTGGGTGTGCCGGGTGGATCCTGGTCGGGCGTATGCGGGAGTCTGTCTGACTGTCTCTCCCCGTTTCCAGCTTCAATAAAAAGTAAAAAAAAAAAGAAAAACAAAACAAAACAAAAAAACTCCCAACAAATAAAAGTCCTGGACCAGATGGCTTCACAGGTGAGTTTTACCAAATATTCAAAGAAGAACCAACACCTATCCTCTCAAGCTAAAACATTCAAGAGGAGGGACGACTTTTAATCTCCTTATGAGGCAAGTATTATCCTCATTACGAAACAAGGTAAAGACACTACAAAGAAAGAAAACTATAGACCAATATCCCTGATGAACATAGATGCTAAAATTTTCAACAAAACATTAGCAAACTGGATCCAGCAATACATTAAAAAAGTCAAACATCATAATCAAGTGGGATTTATTTTGGGGAGGCAAGGCTGGTACAATATTCACAAATCAATCAATGTGATTCATCATATAAAAAAAGGGATGGATAAAAATCACATTATTATATCAACTGATGCAGAAAAAACATTTGATAAAATCCAGCACCCATTTATGATCAAAATGCTCAGCAAACTGGGAATACAGGGAACATACCTCAACATAATAAAGGCCATCTATGACAAACTGACAGCCAAAATCAAATTCAATGGACAAAAATGAAAAGCAATCCCCTTTAGATCAGGAACAAGGCAGGGGTGGCCCCTTTCACCACTATTATTCAACATAGTTCTGGAGGTTCTAGCCACAGCAATCAGACAAGAAAAAGTAATAAAAGGCATCCAAATTGGAAAAGAAGTAAAATTATCACTATTTGCTGATGACATAATACTGTATATAGAAAACCCAAAAGTCTTAGTAAAAAAACTACTAGACTTGATAAATGAATTCGGCAAAGTGGCAGAATATGAAATTAATATTCAGAAATCAGTGGCATTTTTATACATCAACACTAAACTGTCTGAAAGAGAAATTAAGAAAACAATCCCCTTCAATATTGTAACAAAAAATAAAAGTACCTCGGAATAAATTTAACCAAGGAGGTAAAATACTTGTACTCAGAAAATTATAAGACATTGATAAAAGAAATCAAGGAAGATACAAACAAGTAGAAGCATATACCGTGTTCATAGATAGAAAGAATAAACATCATTAAAATGTTTATATTACCGAAAGCAATCTATAGATTCAGTTCAATTCCTATTAAAATACCAATGACATACGTCAAAGATATAGAACAAATATTCCAAAAATTTATATGGAACCAAAAAAGAACATTAAATGCCTCAGCAATCTTGAAAATGATGAATAAAGTGAGAGGTATCACACTTATTGATATCAAGTTATACTACAAGGCTATAGTAGTCAAAACTGCTTGTTACTGTCATAAGAACAGGCATACAAATCAATGGAACAGAACAGAGAACCCAGAAATAAATCCATGCCTTTATGGTTAATTGATATTTGACAAAGGTGGTAAGAGCATACAGTGGAGAAAGACAGTGTCTTTAATAAATAGTGTTGGGAAAATTAGGTACATGCAAAAAAATGAAACTAGAGCACCAATTTAAATGTTAGTCATGAAACCATAAACATCTTGGAAGATAACTTAGGAAGTAAACTCTCCAATATCTCTCGCTGCAATATTTTTGATGAGTTGTCTCCATGGGCAAGTGAAACAAAGAACAAAATAAACAAATGGGACTATATCAAACTAAAAAGCTTTCACACAGAGAAAAACATCATTAACAAAATAAAAAGACAACCCACACAATGGGAGAACATATTTGCCAATATGTCTGATAAGGGGTTAATAACCAAAATTTATAAAGATCTTCTAAAACTCAACACCAGAGAGATAAACAATCCAATGAAAACATGGGCAAAAAACTGAATAGACAATTCTCCAAAGAGGACATACAGATGGCCAATAGGCCATGAAAAAATGTTCAACACCACTAATCATCAGAGAAATGAAAATTAAAACCACAATGAGATACCACCTCACACCTGTCAGAATAATGCTTATTAACAAATCAACACACAGTAAGTGCTGGTGAGGGTGTGGAGAAAAGGGAAATCCCCTGCACTGCTGGTGGGAATGCAGACTGATGGAGCCAGCATGGAAAACTGTATGGCGTTTCCTAAAAAAATGGAAAATGGAACTGCCTTTTGACCTAGCTATCCCACTTTTAGGACTCTAGCCTAAGAATACCAAATCACTGATTCAAAAGAAGATATGCACCCCCATGTTTATTGCAGCATTGTTTACAATAGCTAAGATTTGTAAACAGCCTAAGTATCTGTCAGTGGATGAGTGGATTAAAAATCCCTGGTACATATACACAATGGAATACTATACTGCTGTGAAAAAGAAGGTAAGTTTACCTTTTGCGATGGCATGGATGGACCTGTGGATTACTATGGTACGTGAAATAAGCCAGGCAGAGAAAGACAAATATCTTATGATCTCACTTATATGTGGAATCTAATGAACAAAGTGAACTGAGGAATGGAATAGAGGCAGAGGCAGGGTCACAGGGAGCAGAGGAACAGCTGTCAGAGGGAAGGGGGATGAAGGGATGGGATCAGAGAAGGTGAAGGGATTAGTGAAATTATATATACATAACACAGAGATACAGATAACAGGACAGTAAATCCCAAAGGGAAGGGGGGAGCTAGGGGGAGAGGGGCTAAGGGTGGGTAATAGGGAACAAGAGGGTGGAGTGAGGGAGTTATATTGAGTGGGACATTTGAATCCATGTTAACACAATAAATTAAAATTAATAAAAAATTGTTACTTAATGAGTCTTTGTATAGTATCAAAGACAAAAATTCACAATTATCTGGGAAAAAGGAATTACTGTAAAACCTTTCTCCCTATCTTAACTACATATTTATGAGAGGCTGAATTTTCTTCCTATTTTCTTTTTTTTTTTTTTAATTATAATTTTATTTTTTTAATGGGGCGACATCAATAAATCAGGTTACATATATTCAAAGTTCAACAAGTCCAGGTTATCTTGTCTTTCAATTATGTTGCATACCCATCACCCAAAGTCAGATTGTCCTCTGTCACCTTCTATCTAGTTTTCTTTGTGCCCCTCCCCCTCCCCCTTTCCCTCTCCCTTTCCCCCCTCCCCCCGTAACCACCACACTCTTATCAATGTCTCTTAGTTTCACTTTTATGTCCCACCTACGTATGGAATAATGCACTTCCTGGTTTTTTCTGATTTACTTATTTCACTTCGTATCATGTTATCAAGATCCCACCATTTTGCTGTAAATGATCCCATGTCATCATTTCTTATGGCTGAGTAGTATTCCATAGTGTATATGTGCCACATCTTCTTTATCCAGTCATCTATTGATGGGCTTTTTTGGTTGTTTCCATGTCCTGGCCACTATGAACAATGCTGCAATGAACATGGGGCTGCATGTGTCTTTACGTATCAATGTTTCTGAGTTTTGGGGGTATATACCCAGTAGAGGGATTGCTGGGTCATAAGGTAGTTCTATTTTCAGTTTTTTGAGGAACCACCATACTTTCTTCCATAATGGTTGTACTACTTTACATTCCCACCAACAGTGTATGAGGGTTCCTTTTTCTCCACAGCCTCTCTAACATTTGCTATTACCTGTCTTGTTAATAATAGCTAATCTAACAGGTGTGAGGTGGTATCTCATTGCAGTTTTGATTTGCATTTCTCTAATAACTAAAGAAGATGAGCATCTTTTCATATATCTGTTGGCCATTTGTACTTCCTCCTGGGAGAAGTGTCTGTTCATGTCCTCTTCCCATTTTTTTATTGGATTGTTTGTTTGTTTGTTGTTGAGTTTTATGAGTTCTTTGTATATTTTGGATATTAGGCCCTTATCTGAGCTGTTGATTGAAAACATCATTTCCCATTTAGTTGGCTTTCTGTTTATTTTGTTATCAGTTTCTCTTGCTGAGCAAAAACTTCTTAGTCTGATGTAGTCCCATTCATTTATCTTTGCCTTCACTTCTCTTGCCATTGGAGTCAAATTCATAAAATGCTCTTTAAAACCCAGGTCCATGAGTTTAGTACCTATGTCTTCTTCTATGTAATTTATTGTTTCAGGTCTTATGTTTAGATCTTTGATCCATTTTGAGTTAATTTTAGTACAGGGGTACAAACTGTAGTCCAGTTTCATTCTTTTGCATGTGGCTTTCCAGTTTTCCCAGCACCATTTATTAAAGATGCTTTCTTTTCTCCATTGTATGTTCTTGGCCCCTTTATCAAAAATTATTTGACTATATATATGTGGTTTTATTTCTGGACTTTCTATTCTGTTCCATTGCTCTGAGTGTCTATTTTTCTCCCAATACCATGCTGTTTTGATTCTCGTGGCCCTACAATATAGTTTGAAGTCAGGTATTGTAATGCCCCCAGCTTCATTCTTTTTCTTTAGGATTGCTTTGGCTATTCGGGGTTTTTTATAGTTCCATATAAATCTGATGATTTTTTGCTCTATTTCTTTAAAAAATGTCATTGGAATTTTGATGAGAATTGCATTAAACTTGTATATTGCTTTGGGTAATATAGCCATCTTGATTATATTTATTCTTCCTAGCCAAGAACAAGGAATATTCTTCCATCTCATTATATCTTTCTCGATTTCTCTTAACAATGGTTTATAGTTTTCATTATATAAGTCCTTTACATTCTTTGTTATGTTTATTCCTAAGTATTTTATTTTTTTGTTGCAATTATGAAGGGGATTATTCTTTTGAGTTCGTTCTCAGTTGTTTCAGTGTTGGCATATAGAAAGGCTATTGACTTCTGTATGTTAATTTTGTATCCTGCGACCTTACTGTATTGGCTTATTGTTTCTAGTAGTCTTTTTGTGGATTCTTTGGGGATTTCGATGTATAGGATCATATCATCTGCAAAAAGTGATACCTTTACTTCTTCTTTTCCGATATGGATGCCTTTTATTTCTTTGTCTTGTGTGATTGCTCTGGCTAGAACCTCTAGTACCACATTAAATAAGAGTGGAGAGAGTGGACAACCCTGTCTTGTTCCTGATTTAAGGGGGAAAGTCTTCAGTTTAGTGCCATTTAATATGATGTTAGCTGATGGTTTATCATATATGGCCTTTATCATGTTGAGATATTTACCTTCTATACCCATTTTGTTGAGAGTCTTAAACATAAAATTGTGTTGTATTTTATCGAAAGCCTTTTCTGCGTCTATTGATAAGATCATGTGGTTTTTGTTCTTTGTTTTGTTGATATGGTGTATTACATTAACCGTTTTACGTATGTTGAACCATCCTTGAGATTCTGGGATGAATCCCACTTGATCATGATGTATTATTTTTTTAATATGTTGTTGTATTCAATTTGCTAGTATTTTGTTTAGTATTTTAGCATCTGTATTCATTAGAGATATTGGTCTGTAGTTTTGTTTTTTTGTGCCATCCTTGCCTGGTTTTGGTATGAGGGTTATGTTGACCTCATAAAATGTGTTTGGAAGTATTGCTTCTTCTTCAATTTTTTGGAAGACTTTGAGTAGAATAGGAACCAAGTCTTCTTTGAATGTTTGATAAAATTTGCTGGTATAGCTGTCAGGGCCTGGACTTTTATTTTTGGGGAGGTTTTTAATGTTTTTTTCTATTTCTTCTCTACTAATAGGTCTGTTTAGGCTTTCTGCTTCTTCTTGACTCAGAATAGGAAGGTTGTATTGTTCTAGGAATTTATCCATTTCTTCTAGATTGTTGAATTTAGTGGCATAAAGTTTTTCATAGTATTCTACAATAATTCTTTGTATATCTACGGTGTCCGTGGTGATTTCTCCTCTTTCATTTTGGATTTTGTTTATATGAGTTCTTTCTCTTTTTTCCTTGGTAAGTCTTGCCAAGGGTTTGTCAATTTTGTTGATCTTTTCAAAGAACCAGCTCTTTGTTCTATTAATTTTTTCTATAGTTTTACTGTTCTCTATTTCATTTATTTCTGCTCTGATTTTTATTATCTCCTTTCTTCGGCTGGTTTTGGGTTGTCTTTGTTCTTCTTTTTCTAGTTCTTTAAGGTGTGAAGTTAAGTGGTTCACTTAGGCTCTCTTTTGTTTGTTCATATATGCCTGAAGTGATATGAACTTCCCTCTTATCACTGCTTTTCTGCATCCCATAGATTCTGATATGTCGTATTGTCATTTTCATTAGTCTGTATATATCTTTTGATCTCTGCACTTATTTCTTCTTTGACCCATTCATTTTTTTAAAGTATGTTGTTTAGTTTCCACATTTTTGTCGGAATTTTTTCCTCATTTTTGCAGTTGAATTCTAGTTTCAAGGCTTTATGATCAGAAAATATGCTTGGTACAACTTCGATTTTTCTGAATTTGCTGATGTTGTTTTTGTGGCCCAACATATGGTCAATTCTTGAGAATGATCCATGTACACTGGAGAAAAATGCATACTCAGTCACTTTGGGATGAAATGTCCTGTAGATGTCTATCATATCCAGGTGCTCTAGTGTTTTATTTAAGGCCACTATATCTTTGTTGGTTCTCTGTTTGCATGACCGATCTAGAGCCGTCAGCAGTGTATTGAGGTCTCCAAGTATGATTGTATTTTTGTCAGTTTTTGTTTTAAGGTCAATAAGTAGCTGTCTTATATATTTTGGTGCTCCTTGGTTTGGTGCATATATATTAAGAATTGTTATGTCTTCTTGATTCAGTGTCCCCTTAGCCTTTATGAAATGGCCATTTTTGTCTCTGAGTACTTTTGTTGTCTTGAAGTCAGCATTATCAGAAATGAGTATTGCTTCGCCTGCTTTTTTTTGGATGTTATTTGCTTGGAGTATCGTTTTCCAGCCTTTCACTTTGAATTTGTTTTTATCCTTGTTACTTAGATGAGTTTCCTGTAGGCAGCATACAGTTGGATTTTCTTTTTTAATCCATTCTGCTACTCTGTGTCTTTTTATTGGTGAGTTTAATCCGTTTACATTTAGTGTAATTATTGACACTTGTGAGTTTCCTATTGCCATTTTTTTTTTTTTTTCTGAAGCTGGAAACAGGGAGAGACAGTCAGACAGACTCCCGCATGCGCCCGACCGGGATCCACCCGGCACACCCACCAGGGGCGGTGCTCTGCCCCCCAGGGGGTGATGCTCTGCCCATCCTGGGTGTCGCCATATTGCAACCAGAGCCACTCTAGCGCCTGAGGCAGAGGCCACAGAGCCATGCCCAGTGCCCGGGCCATCTTTGCTCCAATGGAGCCTCGGCTGCGGGACGGGAAGAGAGAGAGACAGAGAGGAAAGCGCGGCAGAGGGGTGGAGAAGCAAATGGGCGCTTCTCCTATGTGCCCTGGCCGGGAATCGAACCTGGGTCCTCCGCACGCTAGGCCGACGCTCTACCGCTGAGCCAACCGGCCAGGGCCCCTATTGCCATTTTATATATTGCTTTCTGTTAGTTTTGTGTCTTGTTTGATCCTTCTCTTTTGTTTTTCTATCTTTTGTTTTCATTTGGTTGTATTCCATACATCTTTCCTCTGTTGCTATCTTTTTTATCTCATGTGCTTCTGTGATGGTTTTTTCAATGGTGGTTACCATTAAGTAATGAAAAGGGTTCCTACCTGTTCATTGTAGCGCACTATTTTGTGAGTACTTTTACACTCCATCGTCCTTTGCTACTGTTAATCTCCATCCTCTCCCCCCTTTCTTTTTGTTGTTGTCACAGTTTAAATTTGGTTTTATTGTGTTCTTCTTGGAGCTTTTACTTGTGGCTTTATTTTTTTTTGTTCTTTGTATCTGATTGGAGAACCCCCTTTAGTAATTCCTGGAGTGGGGGTTTTCTGATGATAAATTCCCTCATCTTTTCTGTATTTGTGAATGTTTTTATTTCTCCCTCATATTTGAAAGATAGCTTTGATGGGTATAGCATTCGTGGCTGAAAGTTCCTCTCTTTCAGGACTTTAAATGTTGGGGTCCACTCTCTTCTAGCTTGTAGAGTTTCTGCTGAGAAATCTCATGATAATCTCATAGGCCTTTCTTTATATGTTGTATTCTTCTTTTCCCTGGCTGCCTGGAGAATTTTTTCTTTGCCGTTGGTTTGTGCCAATTTCATTATGATGTGCCTTGAAGTAGGTTTGTTGGGGTTAAGAAAACTCGGAGTTCTGTTTGCTTCATGAATTAGAGGCTTTAGTTCTTTCCACAGGCTTGGGAAGTTCTCATCTATTATTTGTTTGAGTATGTTCTCCATTCCATTTTCTCTCTCTTCTCCCTCTGATATACCTATTATTCTTATGTTATTCTTTCTGATGGAGTCAGATAATTCTTGTAGGGCTATCTCATTTTTTTTAATTTTTGAGTCTCTTTCTTCCTCTCTCTGTTGTGCCTCAAGTTGCTTGTGTTGTATTTCACTAATCCTCTCTTCTATCTGGCCTGTTCTATTAGCCAAGCTTGTTACCTCGTTTTTCAGCTCGTGAATTGAGTTTTTCATCTCTGTTTGATTTGTTTTTATAGTTTCAATTTCCTTGGACATATATTCTTTGTGTTCATTGAGTTGTTTTCTGAGCTCCGTAAATTGCCTTTCTGTGTTTTCTTGTATATCTCTGAGTATTTTTAGGATTTCTATCTTGAATTCTCTCTCATTTAACTCCAAGGTTTCCAATATATTAAATTTTTTCTCCATAGATTTTTCCTCATCTATGTGTGTTACCTCTCTTTCTTTTGTATCCATGATATTCAATTTTCTCTTCCTTAATGGCATCTGAGGGTGGTTTTGTTGATAGTATTAATGAGATTTAATAAAAAATAAAAAGTTAAAAAAATAAAAAATCGAAAAAAGTTGTGTTTTATTTTTAAAAAATTAATAATGAAATAAAGAAAAATAAAATAAAATAAAAATTAAATAAAAGGAAATTATTTCCCCCCTCCTTTTTTTCCTCTCCTCTCCTCTCCCCTCTTTCTTGAGAAAATCTTGTGGTGAACTGTGAATTATGTTGTATTTAACAGAACAAACAATGCTTGTAATGGAGGGCCTGAATTGGGGAAAAGTAATAAAGGGGCAAGAAAAAAAATAATAAAAAAATAAAATAAAATAAAAAATAAAAAAGGGGGGATATGGACCCACAAAAAGCAAATAATGAAAAAATTTGGATCAAGAATAAAATGATTTGCATTTAGGTGTTGGTTGACTAAGAGTTATGATGAGAGGAGTAAGAGGGAAACAGGAAAATGGGGTGACAAATTAAAAAATTTCTATTGTATTTAGTGGAACAAGAGCTTGATAAAATGGAGAGCCAGGGATGGGAGCACTGCTAGTGAGTTTAAAAGGTGAAGTAAAAACCCCCCAAAATGCCACAAACATAAGTTTGAGTCCTAGATAAAATAATTTGTTCATTATTGAGGTTTGAATGAGAGGAGACGTAAAGGAGAAAGGAAGAAACTAATATATAGGGAGAAAAGAAAGAGAGAGAGAGAAAAAAAAGAGGGAACCACTAAAAGAAGAAAAAAGAAAAAAGAGGAGAGAGAGAGAGAGAGTTAAGGGTTTTGGAGTACAACCCTCATAGAGAGAAAGAAAGAGCAAAGAAAAGATAATGGGAGATGTAACACTTATGGGTAGTATAGTTCAAGGAGAGGAGAGAGTAAGACCAGTAGAGAGTTAAACGACCAAATTGGAGGAGGAAAAAAAAAAAATCAAGGATGAAGATAAGAGAAACAAACGAACAAATATAATAAAATGGATAGGTTATAAAGTCTGCGGATTATTCTTGATTTTGAGAGGTTATCTTCTTGCTTTTTCTTTTCTCTCCCTCTTCCTGGTCGGTGACTCTGTACCCCGGGTTCTGCCCCTTTGGCACGCTCAGGTAGAGGTTTGCAGTTGATAAGTCTCTATGGCGATGTCATGTATTGTGTTTCAGTCTCGTTGGTAGTCGGGGCTCATTAGCATTTATAGGCTCTGACAATGAGAGAGTCCATGTTCCTGGAGCCTCTCTCCTAGTCTTTCCTTCCTCAATTAGTAGCCTGATAATCCAGCTATGGGGTTGCTGCTGCCTCTGCCTGGATAGTAAGAGGCTCACAGAGCTGGAAACTCCCCACTCTATTCCCACTCAGCACAGGGCTCTGGGTAAGGCTCAGTCAGTCAGAGCCGCTAGCATAATTAGCCGGGGCTTCCGCCCACTCAAAGACCTCTGGCTCTGCCACTCTGTCCGGTAACACGGGCGGGCACCCACTCCCGGGGCGCTTGGAGGAAACGCTCGTTCACTATCTGCACGCGCAGACCAGGATGTTTGACTGGAAGTCTCACCCTCTGAGGGAAAGCCCCCCGCCCACACTGAAAAGTTCCAGTTGGAACTTGGCTCTCGCTCCATTCCCGTGTGCGACTTTTTCAAGGCACTGGGGCAGCCTGAGACTCTGCCCTCGGCCCACACAAAGGCCCCCGACTCTGCCCCTCCGTGGGACAACACGGGCTCCCACTCCCGAGGTGCTGGGAGGAGTCTCCTGCCCACTCTCCGTGCGCGCAGACCAGGATGTGAGGCCGGAGTCTTGCCCTCGGAGTGAAACCTCCTGCCCGCACTGAAAAGTTCCAGTGTTGGAATTAGCTCTCGCTCCCTCCCTGTGTGCGGCTCTCCCAGGGTGCTGGGGGGGCCCGGAGGCTTTCGGCCCACACAAAGGCCTCTGACTCTGCCTCTCTGTGGAGTAACACGGGCACACCCTCCTGGGGTCTGCGCGCGCCGACCAGGAGATCAGATAAAATGGCTGCCCCGCTTGTCTTTCTTTGTCTGGGTTTGGCGCGACTGTTAGCTGTAATGCCCGGGTTGTCACAGGAACAGTTTTTCCTCGGTTTGGATCTCCGTGCCACAGCCTAGTTCGGCCGTTTGTGCCGCAGCCTCGATCTATTCACCCCCTTTGCCTGCCTTAGTTTCTATATTCTTAGTTTCCAGTGAAAACCGCCATGTTTAGGTTAGTGAGGAAGGTGGAGCATTTCTTACTCCCTATTTCCTTCGGGGTTTGGTTATATATTTAGCCAATTTTTCGCTTGATCATAACTTTGGGTGTATTGCAAAACATCTGGAGGCTCCAAGGATAGGTTTTTCTGTTTCTGGTTGAAGATTTTGTTGAGGTTTGGGGGAGATTTATCGGTATCGCTTCCTACCCTGCCATTACTCTGACATCATCTCCTTCCTATTTTCTGATTTCACTTAACCAAAACAATATATGGCAACAAACTGAATGTACAGCAATGTCAGTAGAGATAATATGTCATTTAGATAAGTTGACAATACATGACCGATACATAAAATCACTGGTATTTCTGCACACTAACAATGAAAAATCTGAAAAGGAAATTCAATTTACAGAATATCAAGAAAAATTAATACTTAGAACATTTATTTAATTAGTAAGATACAAGACATATACAGAAAACCTCAAAACCTTGCTAAAATGAAAGAATATCAATAAATGGAAAGACAGACTGTGTTCATAGATTGGAAAACTTAATATTTTTAAGATGGCAACATGCTTGCTAAGAGATCTACAGTTTAATTGCATTTTGTATCAAAATGCCAACAGACATTTTTGTAGAAAAGCTGATGCTAAAATTTATATCAAATGGTAAGGGATTCCAAATAATCAAAACAATCTTGAAAAAGAGGAGCAAAGTTGGAGGTCTCATAATTACCAATTTCAAAACTTACTACAAAGGTCCATTTATCAAAACAGTGTGTTTCTGGCATAAGGTTAGTCATGTAGATCGATGGAATAGAATTGAGAGTTTAGAAATAGACTATACAATTATGGTCAATTGATTTTTGACAAAGATGAAAATTAAGGGGGAAAGAAAAAGCTCTTCAACAAATGGTGATGGGATAATTGGATATCCTATACAAAAGAATGAACCTAGACCCTTATCTCACACTTTATATAAAAATTAACTTAACATGGATCAAAGACCTAAATATAAGCAACAAAATGGAATATAAATTGGACTTTATTAAGACTAAAAACTTTTGGACATCAAGGGCACTATCTACAGAGTGAAAAGACATATTACAGAGTGGGAGGAAATATTTGTAAGTCATACTTCTGGTTTAGCATCCAGAATATACAAAGAAGTCATACAACTCAACAATAAAAAGACAAACACTCATTTAAAAAATGGGCCAAAGACTTATTTTGATATTTCTCCAAAGAAAATATACAGCCAACAAGCATAAGAAAAGATGCTCATCATCATTAGTCATTAGGGGAATAAAAATCAATACCAGAATAAGATATCACTTCATATCCACTAGGTTGGCCATAGTTCTAAAAATGTAAATAAAAAATATTGGTAAGGATGCAGAGAAATAACCTCATACAATGCTAATGGAAATGTGAAATGGTGCAATTGTTGTGAAAAACAGTTTGGCCATTCTTCAAAAACTGCGAAATAGATTTCCATATGACCCAGCAATTCTACTTCTAAGCAGATCCTCAAGAGAACTGAAAATAGAAGTTCAAACAAAAAACTGTATATGAATATTTATTACAGCATTATTCATAATAATCAAAAGGTAGAAATAACCCAAATTTTCCGTCCACAGGGTAATGAACAAACAAAATGTAATGTACATATACACCTGAGTATTATTCAGTCATGAAAAGACATGAAGTGCTGCTATATGCTACTACGTGCACGAGCCTTCAAAACATTATGCTAAGGGAAGAAGCCAGATGGAAAAGACTACATATCATATGATCCCTTTTATATGTAGTATCAGGAATAGGCAAATCCATAGGGACAAAAAGCAGGTGAGTTGTTGCCAGTGGCTGAGGGAAGGAAGGAATAGGATGTGACTGCTTAATGGGTACGGATTTTCCTATTGGGGTTCTGAAAATGTTTCAGAAATAGTGATGGTTGTCAATGTACTAAATACTACTGACCTGTATGTTTTTAAATGGTGAAAATGGTAAATTTTATGTGAATGTTACCACAATTATTATAAAAAAAAAGAATTCAGTTGTCTTTTATTAGCTAGACATTAAAGAGATTTGTAAAATGGTAATGGATGCTACTGATCTCACTAAATATTTATGTTTGAGGACATATATTTTTATAAAAATATTTATGTTAACATGAAATAAGTTTATTTTTAATTGAATTAATAAATACATATTTTAAATTGTTCTTGGCTTTGATATTTAATATTGTAAGTATTAATAGCTATAACTAATCAAAATCCTGAGTTCTCAATCTTTAAGAGAATAAAGGAGCCCTGACACTAAAACCTTTGAGATCTACTAAGCTATATTGTAAAGTGTAGCCTTAAAATGATCTAAGCCAATCACTGTGTGAGTTTGAAGGCACAAAGATTTTATATGTCATCTGTGAATTTAAATGTTACAGATTAAAGCATATATAGAAAACATATGCTGATTATATTACCTACCAAAATATAAACAAGAAAGTCAGAGGCTATATTATTAGTGGTCTGAAGGGAAGAGTGGAGAAGTTAAAGAAAGATCAGTGTTGGGAGTTGGTAAAGGTAAATGGTGGGTGAAGAAGCTGTTAGAAAATCCATGAGTCAGTACATTAATTCAATTTGACAAATGTGCAATAATTTTAAATGTAATTTTTCCTATTGTCTGCATATCTGTGCTGATAATACAAAGAAACTTCCTTTACTTCTATATATCTATTCCCCTGCTTTCCAACCCCAAAGGAGCCATGAAAGAGCAAAATGAAAAGAGATAAGTAAGAGTTGGGAGGAATCAAGAAAAATAATGACCACACCCTCCTTCCCCACCATGGGCTTTACAACCTGGATCAGGCTCCAGTACGCACAGAGCTAACTCTCAGAGTATAAATGGGATGTTAAGCTTTGCATTGTATAATCTGAGAGGAGACTGTTTGTTAATAATTGCAAATGAATATGAAACATGAGATCCACCCAAGGTTTCAATCTGAGAACAGAAAAGAATGATTAACAGTGCAAATTTTATTCAGTAAACTGAATTCAGTGAACTGGTCACGTAGGTATTGAAAACCCCATTCCAAAACTTTCTCCTCATATTAGTCTCATATTAAACTCTGGAAAAGAAATTTCTTTTTAAAAAAATATTTATTGTATTGATTTTAGAAAGAGAGAGAGAGATAGGAAGGGAGAAAGGGAGAGAGAGACAGGAGCATCCATCTGCTCCTGTATGTTCCCTGACCGGGGACCAAACCAGCACCCTCTGTGCTTCAGGAAAATGCTCTAACCTACCTAGCCATCTGGCTGGGGCTGGAAAAGAACTTTCTCAGTCACTGCTAGACTGCCTCTGACCTTTGACTCTAATTTAGGAACAGTTGTTTAATGGTTATTCTTCTCCTGGGAAAATGTCCAAAATTGTGTGCTGTGTTTCCTTTGTGTTAACTGCAAACAGAACTCTTCCAGTTGTTGAATAGTAAATTGTCACTGACAACATGACATTTTTTTCAGTAATGCTACCTAAATTCTATCCCCACAGTGGGAGTTAACTGCAGTTTTCTGAACACCATCCAAGCATTTGTTTGTGTATTGATTGTGCCCTGGCCACTGAGCTCTGGAATATAGACAATGCCCATCCACTGCCCCTTCTCAACCCCACTGCTACATCTTTACATTAGGTTGTACAGGCAGCACTCCAAGTCCAAGTTCTTTTTCTCTTTCAACTCTATCCTGTTTTTCCCTTCTTCTCACCCCCCTTCTCTCCTGTTCTCCTTTCTTTTTTTTTCTTTTTTTTTTTTTTTTTTTTGTATTTTTCTGAAGTTGGAAATGGGGAGGCAGTCAGACAGACTCCCGCATGCGCCCGACCGGGATACACCCGGCACGCCCACCAGGGGCTACGCTCTGCCCACCAGGAGGCGATGCTCTGCCCATCTGGGGCATCGCTCTGCTGCAACCAGAGCCATTCTAGCACCTGAGGCAGAAGCCACAGAGCCATCCTCAGCGCCTGGGCCAACCTTTCTCCAATGGAGCCTTGGCTGCATGTGGGAGGGGAAGAGAGACAGAGAGGAAGGAGAGGGGGAGGGGTGGAGAAGCAGATGGGTGCCTCTCCTGTGTGCCCTGGCCGGGAATCAAATCAGGGACTCCTGCACGCCAGGCCGATGCTCTACCACTGAGCCAACCGGCCAGGGCTTCTCCTGTTCTCCTTTTAACACTGTTGCTAAGCTGATCTAGCTTTTAATCTTTGGCTTTACCTTCTATTTGCAGTATTAGTCTTTATCTCCAGACCCTAGAAGAGATATGATTTTCCTGAGTGGAGGGAGGTTGCTCATTTAGAGTAGAATTTGCCTTTTCCCTCTCATTCCATTACTATCAAACTTCACTCAGTCCCACTCCAGCAGCCCGAGACCTCATGCTCAGATTGTTCAATCTCTCGACATGACCACAGTACCTGCCTCTGGGTCTGTCAAGGTAGTAAAGAGAGGAAGCGTGGTATTTAGCTTACATCATTATTTTATAGAAAGGAGAGAGGAGCAGAGCTGATCTGGGGAAGAGTATGTTCCTTCACCTCATATAGAGAAGGTTCCCCTTGAAGCGCCTCAAGATCAGCTGAGAGGCAGCCTGAACAGACTGAGGAAGAAGGAATTTTGGTATATCCAGCTTTAAAAAATGTTTTTTAATTAAAGGGTAAAAAAAACCTCACTAATTGATTTGCGTATTTATGGAGTCATTTTACATTAAAGAGCTAAAATGTGAAATAACTTGAAATTAAATAAATTACATAAAATTAAATAAATGTCTTTTATTCTATTGAACGGTGATGATGAAGAACAAAACAGACTGCCATTTTAAGTTAGGATGAAAATTATGTATTAGGTTGAATCATATGAAATTGTTATTATTCAACCACTTCACCAATGTTTGACCATTTTAACTTAAGAAAATACCAATTTCATGTGGTCCAGGCTAATATTGATATTTTAAAGACATTTCTGATAGTATTTCTCTACTGTAAATGAATGATAATACATTAGTCTAAAATTTTCTTTTGTATTATTTTCAATAACTTCACCCTGCCAAGAGAGTGCATTGGGTGCCTAGTGATAGCAGAGAAAATTTTTATTATAAAATGTATGCATGGATGCATCTGGTTATGATTTGCCTTACTTTTTCTCCAGTTGTATAATTCAAGTTGATGCTGCATAATTATTTTTTCTTTTATTCCATTCCATATGGCAGAACAACTACCAGAAGATGAATACTTTCAGTACCTTTCATATCAAAGCTGCAACTTTCACATTCTGTTCTATTGATACTGCATTTTGGCAGTGGATAAAGGGACACAGTAAAAGTCTTCCGCTCATACTTGGTTTTATTTGGGAAAAATTTTCTTTGAACTAGTGACCACCCATGATTTTGTAATTATCAGAAATTAACCAGCTCAGCATTTCTTGTGGGAAATATTCACAATTCACTTCCTTGCTTTCAGAAAAAAGAAAAGAGAAAACTAAGGACTAATAGAGAATTCCATTTTGTCTGGAAGTATTCCATGTGGGATTGCTTCAATACGATGCTAAAGCTGTATTTGCCTGGTACCTTTCAAGCACAATCTTAAAAAACCTTTTTACTTTCTCTGAACCTTACTAAGAAGAAAACTCAAAAGAATTTTGATTTTCTGAAAAGTGAGACACATTCGGTGTAAGTTTTCTGACATGACATGACATATATAAGCTACAGACAAAGCATTACAGCTTTCTTTAGAGTACTCCTTTTCCCTTCCTTTGCAACCACTTTCTTGAGACATAATTCACATACTGTATAATTCATACATTTAAATGTGAAATGGTTTTTGATATACAACATTATTTATGTAAAAATTGTAGTAAAATAAACATAAAATAAAATTTGCTATTTTAATTAACTATTTTTTAAGTGTACAGTTCAGTGGCAATAATTAATTCAGTGTTAAGCAACCATCGCTGTTTATCTACTTCCACAACCTTTCATCACCTTAAGGCAGGAATTTTCAAAGGTATGCCATAGCAGGCACACCAGTGTGCTGCAAGAATTTTAAAACATTCAATACCTGACTATTTAGTCAGGGCCACTGACCTCTTTTTCCTTAGATTGTCAAATTAAAAAATGACACATCCAATACGACAATAGCTTTCCAATGTGAAATGAACCGAAATTATACCTATTTTTTGTCAGATCAGCAGAATATAAAATAATTTTTGGCGTGCTGTAGAATTTTAGTTTGGTTTATGTGTACTAAGAGATAAAAAATGTTGAAAATCGCTGCCTTCAGCAAAAACTACAGAGCAGAGGTCCCCAAACTTTTTACACAGGGGGCCAGTTCACTGTCCCTCAGACTGTTGGAGGGTCAGACTATAAAAAAAAAAAACTATGAACAAATCCCTATGCACTCTGAACATACCTTATTTTAAAGTAAAAAAACAAAATGGGAACAAATACAATATTTAAAATAAAGAACAAGTAAATTTAAATCAACAAACTGACCAGTATTTCAAAGGGAACTATGGGCCTGCTTTTGGCTAATGAGATAGTCAATGTCCAGTCCCATATTTGTCACTGCTAGCCATAACAAGTGATATGACGTGCTTCTGGAGCCGTGATGCGTGCGCCCTGCGTCACTGGAAGTAATACTCTACGTGAGCGACTTCGCACTTTGCGGCACCGCCACATACAGTATCCAGAAGCACAGGATGAGGATGCATCCACATCCTGTGCTCCTCTCACTGACCACCAATGAAAGAGGTGCTCCTTCGGAAGTGTGGCGGGGGCCAGATAAATGGCCTCAGGGGGCCGCATGCGGCCCACAGGCCATAGTTTGAGGACCCCTGCTACAAAGGGTACTCTATATGTATGATTCAAAATTCTTATGGCTCTTTAAAGGTCTGTAAGTTAAGAAAGCTGACTGGACATTGGACTGATAGAGCACTTCAAACTTAAGTCTAAAGATGCTGGCAGAGATATCTGTGTTAAGTGGATCAGGCACCCACAAATATATAAACTTTGCAAGGTCCCACATGATCCTCAAACATACCATCCATCAAACCTCTCTTTAACTGTGCTTGATTTTCCCACCCATGTGGGATGTAAGACAGTGGGGTCTTTGTTTGCTTACAACCATTAGTAAAATAAACAATACCTCAGATTGGAGGAGTCCTTGGTAGAGCTACCAGGTAGGACTCCTGGGACAGCAGATCCTATAACCCAACTGAGATGACTGCATCATGTTATCTGGTGTAGACTCACCCCATTGAGGATAACTGAATTGCAAAATCCTGGGAAGATCCAAATAGAAGTGGTCTAGGTCATGGGATGTTAAGTGTGACACTTCTCAGCCCTAGGAGGAGTGAAGAAAGAGGAATACAGAAGAGAAGCTGGTCCTCTCTTACTGTAACCTGGCCCAACATGTCAAAGAAGCTTCAAAGACACTTCAGGATCTTGTCAGGCAGATCTATACTTATGAAAATGTCTCATAATTTCATCTTTGAATAGTATCAATGAGCTCTGCACTGCATTTAGCCTGGTGATAGCTGAAAACACACATGTGAGTAGTTGGATTAAGATATCAGACTCGGATGACGTCAGAGTAATGGCACGGTAGGAAGCGATACCGATAAATCTCCCCCAAAACTCAACAAGATCTTCAACCAGAAACAGAAAAACCTATCCTTGGAGCCTCCAGATGTTTCGCAATACACCCGAAGGTATGGTCGAGCGAAAAATTGGCTAAATATATAATCAAACCCCGAAGGAAATAGGGAGAAAGAAATGCTCCACCTTCCTCACTAACCTAAACAGGGCAGCTTTCACTGAGAACTGAGAATATAGAAACTAAGGCGGGCAAAGGGGGTGAATAGATCCAGGCCACAGCACAAACGGCCAAACCAGGCTGTGGCACGGAGATCCAAGCCGAGGAAAAACTATTCCTGTGGCAACCCAGACAACACAAGCTAACACTCGTGTGAAACCAAGACAAAGAACGACAAGTGGGGCAGCCATTTTCCCCGATCTTCTGGTCGGCGCGCGCAGATAGTGGGCGAGAGATTCCTTCCAAAGCCCCGGGAGTGGGCACCCGTGTTGTCCCACAGAGGGGCAGAGTCAGGGGCCTTTGTGTGGGCCAAAAGCAGAATCTCCGACCACCCCAGTGCCTTGAAAAAGCCGCGCACGGGGATGGAGCGAGAGCCATTTCCAACGCTGGAACTTTTCTGTGCGGGTGGAGATTTCACTCGGAGTGTGAGACTGCCAGCCTGATATCCTGGTCTGCGCGTGCAGATAGTGGGCGAGAGATTCCTCCAAGTGCCCCGGCAGTGCGCGCTTGTGTTATCCCACAGAGTGGCAGAGCCAGAGGTCTTTGAGTGGGCGGAAACCCTGCCTGATTATGCTAGTAGCTCTGACTGACTGAGCCTTACCCAGAGCCCTGTGCTGAGTGGGAATAGAGTGGGGAGTTGCCAGCTCTTTGAGCCTCCTACTATCCAGGCAGAGGCAGCAGCAACCCCATAGCTGGATTATCAGGCTACTAATTGAGGAAGGAAAGACTAGGAGAGAGGTTCCAGGAACACGGACTCTCTCACTGGCGCAGCCTATAAATGCTAATGAGCCTCGACTGCCAATGAGACTGAAGCACTATACACGACATCGCCATAGAGACTTATCAACTGCAAACCTCTACCTGAGCATGCCAAAGGGGCAGAACCCGGGGTACAGAGTCACCGACCAGGAAGAGGGAGAGAAAAGAAAAAGCAAGAAGATAACCTCTCAAAATCGAGAATAATCCGCAGACTTTATAACCTATCCCATTTTATTATATTTGTTCGTTTGTTTCTCTTATCTTCATTCTTGATATTTTTTTTTTCCTCCCCCAATTTGGTCATTTAACTCTCTGCCAGTCTTACTCTCTCCTCTCCTTGAACTACACTATCCATAAGTGTTACATCTCCCATTATCTTTTCTTTCCTCTTCCTTTCTCTCTATGAGCGTTGCACTCCAAAACCCTTAACTCTCTCTCTTTTTCTCCTCTTTTTTCTTTTTTCTTCTTTTAGTGGTTCCCCCTTTTTTTCCTCTCACTCACTTTTTTTTCTCCCTCTATATTAGTTTCTTCCTTTCTCCTTTACGTCTCCTCTTATTCAAACATCAATAATGAACAATATCTTATCTGGGATTCAAACTTATGTTTGTGGCATTCTGGGGTTTTTTTTACTTCACCTTTTTAACACACTAAAAGTGCTCCGATCCCTGGCTCTCCATTTTATCTAGTTCTTGTTCCACTAACTACAATAGTAATTTTTAAATTTGTCCCCCCATTTTCCTGTTTCCCTCTTATTCCTCTCATCATAACTCTTAGTCAACCAACACCTAAAAGCAAATCATTTTATTCTTGACCCAAATTCTTTTCTTATTTGCTTTTTGTGGGTCCATACCCCTTTTTTTTGGTCTTTTTTGCCCCTTTATTACTTCTCCCCAATTCAGGCCCTCCATTACAGGCATTGTTTGTTCTATTTAGTCTCAAGAAAGAGGGGAGAGGAGAGGAGAGAAAAAAGGAGGGGGGGAATAATTTCCGTTTTTTAAATTTTTATTTTATTTTATTTTTCTTTATTTCATTATTAATTTTTTTAAAAAAACAACTCGTTTCGATTTTTTTAAACTTTTTATTCTTTATTAAATCTCATTAATACTATCAACAAAACCACCCTCAGATGCCATTAAGAAAAAGAAAATCGAATATCATGGATACAAAAGAAAGAGAGGTGACACAGCTAGATGAGGAAAAATCTATGGAGAAAAAATTTAATATATTGGAAACCTTGGAGCTAAATGACAGAGAATTCAAGATACAAATCCTAAAAATCCTCTGAGATATACAAGAAAACACAGAAAGGCAATTTAGGGAGCTCAGAAAACAACAAACACAAAGAATATATTTCCAAGGAAATTGAAACTATAAAAACAAATCAAACAGAGATGAAAACTCAATTCACCAGCTGAAAAATGAGGTAACAAGCTTAGCTAATAGAACAGGCCAGATAGAAGAGAGGATTAGTGAAATAGAAGACAAGCAACTTGAGGCACAACAGAGAGAAGAAGAAAGAGACTGAAAATTTTAAAAAAAATTAGATAGCCCTACAAGAATTATCTGACTCCATCAAAAAGAATAACATAAGAATAATAGGTATATCAGAGGGAGAAGAGAGAGAAAATGGAATGGAGAACATACTCAAACAAATAATAATGAGAACTTCCCAAGCCTGTGGAAAGAACTGAAGCCTTAAATTCAAGAAGCAAACAGAACTCTGAGTTCTCTTAACCCCAACAAACCTACTTCAAGGCACATCATAATGAAATTGGCACAAACCAATGGCAAAGAAAAAATTCTCAAGGCAGCCAGGGAAAAAAAGAATACAACATATAAAGGAAGGCCCATTAGATTATCATCATATTTCTCAGCAGAAACTCTACAAGCTAGAAGAGAGTGGACCCCAATATTTAAAGTCCTGAAAGAGAGGAACTTTCAGCCACGAATACTATACCCATCAAAGCTATCCTTCAAATATGAAGGAGAAATAAAAACATTCACAGATACAGAAAAGATGAGGGAATTTATCATCAGAAAACCCCCACTCCAGGAATTACTAAAGGGGGTTCTCCAATCAGATACAAAGAACAAAAAATAAAAATAAATCCACAAGTAAAAGCTCCAAGAAGAACACAATAAAACCAAATTTAAACTGTGACAACAACAAAAAGAAAGGGGGGAGAGGATGGAGATTAACAGTAGCAAAGGACGATGGAATGCAAAAGTACTCACAAAATAGTGCGCTACAATGAACAGGGTAGGAACCCTTTTCATTATTAAAGGTAACCACCATTGAAAAAACCACCACAGAAGCACATGAGATAAAAAAGATAGCAACAGAGGAAAGATGTATGGAATACAACCAAATAAAAACGAAAGATAGAAAAACGAAAGAGAAGGATCAAACAAGACACAAAACTAACAGAAAGCAATATATAAAATGGCAATAGGAAACTCACAAGTGTCAATAATTACACTAAATGTAAATGGATTAAACTCACCAATAAAAAGGCACAGAGTAGCAGAATGGATTAAAAAAGAAAATCCAACTCTATGCTGCCTACAGGAAACTCATCTAAGTAACAAGGATAAAAACAAATTCAAAGTCAAAGGTTGGAAAACAATACTCCAAGCAAATAACATCCAAAAAAAGCAGGTGTAGCAATACTCATATCTGATAATGCTGACTACAAGACAGCAAAAGTACTCAGAGACAAAAATGGCCATTTCATAATGGCTAAGGGAACACTAAATCAAGAAGACTTAACAATTCTTAATATATATGCACCAAACCAAGGAGCACCAAAATATATAAGACAGCTACTTATTGACCTTAAAACAAAAACTGACAAAAATACAATCATACTTGGAAACCTCAATACACCGCTGACGGCTCTAGATCGGTCATGCAAACAGAGAACCAACAAAGATATAGTGGCCTTAAACAAAACACTAGAGCACCTGGATATGATAGATATCTACAGGACATTTCATCCCAAAGTGACTGAGGATACATTTTTCTCCAGTGTACATGGATCATTCTCAAGAATTGACCATATGTTGGGCCACAAAAACATCATCAGCAAATTCAGAAAAATTGAAGTTGTACCAAGCATATTTTCTGATCATAAAGCCTTGAAACTAGAATTCAACTGCAAAAATGAGGGAAAAAATCCCCCAAAAATGAGGAAACTAAACAACACACTTTTAAAAAATGAATTGGTCAAAGAAGAAATAAGTGCAGAGATCAAAGGATATATACAGACTAATGAAAATGACAATACGACATATCAGAGTCTATGGGATGCAGCAAAAGTAGTGAAAAGAGGGAAGTTCATATCACTTCAGGCATATATGAACAAACAAGAGAGAGCCCAAGTGAACCACTTAACTTCACACCTTAAGGAACTAGAAAAAGAAGAACAAAGACAACCCAAAACCAGCCGAAGAAAGGAGATAATAAAAATCAGAGCAGAAATAAATGAAATAGAGAACAGAAAAACTATAGAAAAGATTAATAGAACAAGGAGCTGGTTCTTTGAAAAGATCAACAAAATTGACAAACCCTTGGCAAGACTTACCAAAGAAAAAAGAGAAAGAACTCATATAAACAAAATCCAAATTGAAAAGGAGAAATCACCACAGACACCATAGATATACAAAGAATTATTGTAGAATACTATGAAAAACTTTATGCCACTAAATTCAACAATCTAGAAGAAATGGATAAATTCCTAGAACAATACAACCTTCCTAGACTGAATCAAGAAGAAGCAGAAAGCCTAAACAGACCTATTAGTAGTGAAGAAATAGGAAAAAACATTCAAAACCTCCCCAAAAATAGAATTCCAGGCCCTGATGGCTATACCAGCGAATTTTATCAAACATTCAAAGAAGACTTGGTTTCTATTCTACTGAAAGTCTTCCAAAGAATTGAAGAAGAAGCAATACTTCCAAACACATTTTATGAGGCCAACATAACCTTCATACCAAAACCAGGCAAGGATGGCACAAAAAAACAAAACTACAGACCAATATCTCTAATGAATACAGATGCTAAAATACTAAACAAAATACTAGCAAATCAAATACAACAACATATTAAAAAAATAATACATCATGATCAAGTGGGATTCATCCCAGAATCTCAAGGATGGTTCAACTTACATAAAACGGTTAACGTAATACACCACATCAACAAAACAAAGAACAAAAACTACATGATCTTATCAATAGACACAGAAACGCCTTTTGATAAAATACAACACAATTTTATGTTTAAGACTCTCAACAAAATGGGTATAGAAGGAAAATATCTCAACACGATAAAGGCCATATATGATAAACCATCAGCTAACATCATATTAAATGGCACTAAACTGAAGACTTTCCCCCTTAAATCAGGAACAAGACAGGGTTGTCCACTCTCTCCACTCTTATTTAATGTGGTACTAGAGGTTCTAGCCAGAGCAATCAGACAAGACAAAGAAATAAAAGGCATCCATATCGTAAAAGGAGAAATAAAGGTATCACTTTTTGCAGATGATATGATCCTATACATCGAAAACCCCAAAGAATCCAGAAAAAGACTACTAGAAACAATAAGCCAATACAGTAAGGTCGCAGGATACAAAATTAACATACAGAAGTCAATAGCCTTTCTATATGCCAACAATGAAACATTTGAGAATGAACTCAAAAGAATAATCCCCTTCACGATTTCAACAACAACAAAAAAAATACTTAGGAATAAACATAACAAAGAATGTAAAGGACTTATATAATGAAAACTATAAACCATTGTTAAGGGAAATCGAGAAAGATATAATGAGATGGAAGAATATTCCTTGTTCTTGGTTAGGAAGAATAAATATAATCAAGATGGTCATAATACCCAAAGCAATATACAAATTTAATGCAATTCCCATCAAAATTCCAATGACATTTTTTAAAGAAATAGAGCAAAAAATCATCAGATTTATATGGAACTATAAAAAACCCCGAATAGCCAAAGCAATCCTAAAGAAAAAGAATGGATCTGGGGGCATTACAATACCTGACTTCAAACTATATTATAGGGCCATGACAATCAAAACAGCATGGTATTGGCAGAAAAATAGACACTCAGACCAATGGAACAGAATAGAAAGTCCAGAAATAAAACCACATATATATAGTCAAATAATTTTTGATAAAGGGGCCAACAACACACAATGGAGAAAAGAAAGCCTCTTCAATAAATGGTGCTGGGAAAAACTGGAAAGCCACATGCAAAAGAATGAACCTGAACTACAGTCTGTCCCCCTGTACTAAAATTAACTCAAAATGGATCAAAGATCTAAACATAAGACCTGAAACAATTAAGTACATAGAAGAAGTCATAGGTACTAAACTCATGGACCTGGGTTTTAAAGAGCATTTTATAAATTTGACTCCACAGGCAAGAGAAGTGAAGGCAAAAATTAATGAATGGGACTCATCAAACTAATAAGTTTTTGCTCGGAAAGAGAAACTGATAACAAAATAAACAGACAGCAACTAAATGGGAAATGATATTTTCAAATAACAGCTCAGATAAGGGCTTAATATCCAAAATATACAAGAACTCATAAAACTCAACAACAAACAAACAAACAATCCAATAAAAAAATGGGAAGAGGACATGAACAGTCACTTCTCCCAGGAAGAAATACAAATGGCCAACAGATATATGAAAAGATGCTCATCTTCTTTAGTTATTAGAGAAATGCAAATCAAAACTGCAATGAGATACCACCTCACACCTGTTAGATTAGCTATTATTAACAAGACAGGTAATAGCAAATGTTGGAGAGGCTGTGGAGAAAAAGGAACCCTCATACACTGTTGGTGGGAATGTAAAGTAGTACAACCATTATGGAAGAAAGTATGGTGTTCCTCAAAAAACTGAAAATAGAATTACCTTATGACCCAGCAATCCCTACTGGGTATATACCCCCAAAACTCAGAAACATTGATACGTAAAGACACATGCAGCCCCATGTTTATTGCAGCATTGTTCACAGTGGCCAGGACATGGAAACAACCAAAAAGCCCATCAATAGATGACTGGATAAAGAAGATGTGGCACATATACACTATGGAATACTACTCAGCCATAAGAAATGATGACATGGGATCATTTACAGCAAAATGGTGGGATCTTGATAACATGATACGAAGTGAAATAAGTAAGTCAGAAAAAACCAGGGACTGCATTATTCCATACGTAGGTGGGACATAAAAGTGAAACTAAGGGACATTGATAAGAGTGTGGTGGTTATGGGGTGAGGGGGAGAAGGACAGGGAAAGGGGGAGGGCGAGGGGCACAAAGAAAACTAGATAGAAGGTGACAGAGGACAATCTGACTTTGGGTGATGGGTATGCAACATAAGTGAACGACAAGATAACCTGGACTTTTTATCTTTGAATATATGTATCCTGATTTATTGATGTTGCCCCATTAAAAATAAAATTATTTAAAAAAAAAAAAACTACCACAGATGAGATCAGGTAATTATTTAACAACTGTTCATTGATTGGTGACTTCTTCACAAAACACCGTGGAAAGAATTGTAACTGAGACATACACTAAAATTTGCATGCCTGTGTATACTTGAAAGCTAAATACAGAGTGGGGACTTTTGGTACTAGAGACAGAAATAGAATAAAATCTCAAGAGTGACCTTGTAAAAAAAAAAAAAAATATATATATATATATATATATATATATATGCTGGAAAAACCATGTAGCTGTTTACTACATTTAATACCAGACTTTTATTCTTCCTAATAGACTTATTTATGAATAATGTGAAAAGGGGGCTAAGCTGTAATATTCACAAACAGAAAAGGAATTTTCAAATGACATGTCTATGCTTCTAGAACAAGCACAAAATAAAAACAATAACTATAGCTCACAATGAGTCATATGTGCACCATGACTTATATTTTTTTAAACTACTTTAAAATATCTCATCATTTTAGCATTAAAAAATAACACCTTTAAAGTGGCCATGGTTGCTTATGGATTTTGTTGATCATTGTTTCACTTTCTCTATAATTTCATCTAACTACTGTGGGTGGAGTGCAGAGCGCATTCCTAGCAGCTGTGGTTGATGCAATGCTGTGAGAACACTCCAGCTCCCAGAACCCTCCTGGGCATACCCAGGAAGGGAACTCCCCGGCTTTAAGGAAGTGACTTAGCGTCAACCACGCAGCTCCCTGACCTTTTCAGCTATTGGCTATGAAGGACACGCTGTAACACCCTATAGGCTAAACCCATGTTTATAAGCTAGTTTACTTCCTGAATAAAGTGGATCTGCATCACTGAAAAAAAAAAAAAAAAAAAAAAAAAAAGATATCAGACTCATTTTGTGACCCAATCTACAAGAAATGTGTATGATTATAAAAAAGTCTTTGAAGAAATCACAGTATTTTGAAATAGAAAAATCAGCTTTATATTTGTTGAAAGGGGAAATATTAATAAATCAACATTATTAAATAGCAAAATAACATGCTTATCCTAGTTCTTATTAATTATGCTTCAAGATGGTATATGTAGAAATGAAATTTAAAGAAACATATCAAAACTTCAAAGATTTTATACCAAAAACTTTACATCTCTCCTCCCTGCCCCCCTCCACCACATCTCCCAGGAAATTAGCTGTTTGAATTCAGTATTTGATAAGTTTACCACAGTCCATGGAATGTTTTTGGAAATTTTAAATTATTTTTCACTGTATTAGCCGGCATGTAAATACAAAGTATATTACAAGTTAATTATGGAAGGAGTGGAATATTTAAAGTCTCTTCTCATAAATAAAGTGTAGAAAGAAATCATAATTTTGGCCCAAACAGAACTTGATGTTAGGAATGAAGGGTTTATTTGCCTTGCCTGCTCCCAAACCTCAAGTAATAAATTTCAAAAGCTTCAATATTGATTCAACAAAATGAATGGTTGAGTCATTTCAGAAGGATTCTGACAAGTGAACAAATGCTGCCATGGTGACATTTTAATATGCAGTCCGGTTACTGAGATTGACTGGTTTCCTCCCCGCCACCATTAAAACAAAACGACGAACCCCAGGAAGTACCACACACAGCGTGCCCCAGCCAGAGGCAACTAGGAAAAAAAGATTTAATTACTTGTTCTTAAAAACATTCCATATACATTCGTATCTGATTTATGGGTAAATTCCTTTTTAAAAATGTGAGAAAAAATGCTCTGAGACATCTTTATTTTTAAGAAATAGAAACAAAAAAGTATAAAAGAAGTAGAAACAATCATTAATCTAAAATGTCTCAGATAGTATTTTTTCTAAATTTTTTTGTAAACAGATTTCTTGAGGAAAAATATTTTTAACTTGAGAAAGATAAAGATTTAAAATGTTTTTCACAGGACATAAAATTGTACTTAGTTCACTCTTTGCTAAATGACATCATAAAATCTTACAAGTGAGCATAAAAATAAAAAACAGTTTGTGTAATCAAACACAACTACTGTATATATTATATTTAGATTTGTAAGGTGATGAGATTATTTCTTAGAAAGCAATATATATATATTTGGCTATTATTTGATCTAAATGTTATTTCATGGAGCTATTAAGCCATTATATATATATATATTTTTTTTAATTTATATAAAATATCCAGATATACTAAAGAGAGGTACAATCACATTATGGCAGTAAAAATAATTATTTAAAAAATTTTAATGGGGCCCTGGTTGGTTTGTTCAGTGGCATAGCTTTGTCCTGGCATGTAGACGTCCCAGGTTCAATTCTCAGTCAGGGCACACAGGAGAAGCAACCATCTGGCTTCTCCACCCTTCCCACTCCCCCTTCTTTTTCTCTCTCTTCCCCTCCCGCAGCTATGGCTCAATTGTTTCCAGCACTTTACCCTGGGTGCTGAAAATGGCTCTGTGGAGCCTTCAGCCTCAGGCGCTAAAAATAGCTTCATTGCAAGCATGGCCATAATTGGGCATCTGCCTCAGACATGGGTTGCCAGATGTATCCTAGTTGGGACACATGTGGGAGTCTGTCTTTCTATCTGACCTCCTCTCATTTGAAAAAGAAGAAAAAAATTTTAATGGAAAAATGTTTTTAAATACATAATTATAAATTTGTAAATTTATGTATAATTAACATTGGTGTGTTTCAATATTGGATTGGTTAACTCAAGAAGAACTTTCTTCACTACATCTAAAAATACAGTCAAGTAGGAAATCATTGCTTTTTTCAATGTTTTTCTATTAATTTTTGAAATTCTACCATGTACCAGACTTCACTATTTCATTCAATACATACATAATCTTGTGTAATCAGCATTACAAGAATCTTTATTTTGCAAACAAGGAAACTGAAATGTGAAAGATTAATAAATGTGTCTAAGTTTGCTTAATCTGTCTATTGCACACTATTGCGTGGCATCATCTGGACCTAACCATGAAAAATGCTTTTATTTTTGTCCTTCTACACCTTTAGAAATAGAAACAGTGCTAATGATCTTACGAAGTCTTAGCATGTTATGTAAATAGGCTTACTGAGGAAAAGCACTTTTAACTTAAGAATACATTTGCAGCAGAATGTAAACATCCTCCTTAGTTCATTCTTTGCTTTTTATTTACTAATTTTAGAAAAATTAAAATTAAATATTGAGAGCATAGAAATTTAGAAAAGAGAGACAAAACCAAGTACAAAAAAGAAATATTAAATTCACATTTAAAAAAGCAAGAGATGAAAAGGTTTTGATAGTGTTTTTTGTTTCTTTGTTGGCTTTTGTCATCACCTTTCTGGTTTAAAATTCTAAAATGCCACTTTAACCTTTGTTGTACAGGATTGTCTGGGTTGACCGCTACCTTGTTAAACATCTGAGACTTAAATTAAGGAGGAACTAACTACTCATTGTATACTTCACTTATGTATGAAACAAATCATTTGCAGAGAAGGTTCTGACATAACAGATTAGAGATTTCAAAACAGTCATGATCAATCATGACAAATTGATTACTCTCAATAGCCCACAGACAATCCTAGATAAGACCCAGGGTACAGGGCTTGCAAAGCTCCTTGTGCCTAATTCCTTCCTCAGGACGATGTGAAGTCATCTCCAGCTGGAGCTGTGTTTGAACCTTTGCCATTCTGCTTTGTTCTGGCTCCTCCCTCACACAATTGTCCATATGTCAATTGTTCTGGGGCTTTGGTATCAAGTTGTTTTTCAACTCCAGAAGTTTGATTGTGGAAGTCTTGTATAGAGTAGGAAAGAAGTAAAACATGCCTTTCCGAAGCCATGGTACTGATAATTTTCCAGTCCTTCCAGGCCTCCAACTTTGTTATTTTCTGATTATAAGCCTTATAACCCCAGACAGATTTAATCCTCTTCATTTTCCAAGATCTTTCCCAGCTTTTCAAACCTTGCATAAAGTGCATATTTTCTGATGTGGTTCCAATTAGTGGGAACAACTCCAGAGGGCATTCCTCACATAGATTTCCACGTGAGTGGCATTGCCCAGAGCTGCACAACTCCTGCAGCCATGGCGAGAATAATACAGGCAGGTTCTGCCCCAACCATAAGAATCTCAAACCCTAAAGAAACAAGATTCTTTCCATTAACTGTCCAATTAGCATTCATCTGACTTTGATTTTATACTCAACCAGGCTTTCATCCTTCTTTAGAAAAAAAATTTCCAAATGTGTATTTTTTTATTTTTATTTTTTGGACAGAGATAGAGAGAGAGAGAGAGAGTCAGAGAAAGGGACAGATAGGGACAGACAGACAGGAAGGGAGATAAGAAATGTAAATTCTTCGTTGTGGCACCTTAGTTGTTTATTGATTGTGTTCTCATATGTGCCTTGACCGGAGGGCTACAACAGAGCAAGTGACCCCTTGCTCAAGCCAGTCACCTTAGGCTCAAGCCAGCAACCTTGGGCTTCAAGCCAGTGACCTTTGGGCTCAAGCCAGCGACCATGGCGACAGGTCTGTGATCTCACGCTCAAACAAGTGATACTGTGCTCAAGCCAGATGAGCCCGTGCTCAAGCCAGATGAGCCTGCTCTCAAGCCGGCAACATTGTAGTTTCAAACCTGGTCCTACACATCCCAGTCTGACGCTCTGTCCACTGCACCACCACCTGCTCAAGCCCAAATGTGTATTTTGAAGAATATTAATGGAAATCAGATAGAAAGAAATGTTTTGGTGACCAAATAAATTTATAAAACAGTGAGTTAGACACATTAAACTGGTTTATTTATGATAAAACTCAGATCTTTTAATATTTATTGGGCTTAGTGATTTTCTAAGAATGTTTCCCAACATTTACGATTTGATTACTGAGCCTTTTGTCCTTTTCAAGTTTGGGCAACTGAAATACACAGTACACTCTTTCAGAATGCCAATCTGACTGGTTTACTGAGGAGTTTCCATTCAGTGGGGTTCAAACATGAACTCCAAACTTGGACATGAGTCAGTATTATTGTTTCAAGTCTCTTCCCTATATATTCTATTTCAAATCATCTTTCCCCACTGGGTAGCAAAACTCATGGAAAGCTTCCATAGCTTCAATATATGGTAATCTCGGATCATAGTCAAAACTTTCTCCCAATGATTTGGGGCCTAAAATGGGGAGGAGACGTGGTTAGTTGTTGAAGTGTGTAGATTGTGTGTGTGTATGTGTGTGTGTGTATGTGTGTGTGTTTATAGTGATTTTGATTTTAGAATACTTCTCTTTTCTACCCCCTCCATCTCAAGGCCTAATATTCTACTGAGCTGGCAGGGAGAATAGGAGAAGGACAAACACCTCTTTGCTTATGAACATAGTGCCCTTCTTTACAGTTGTGGCTTTGTCTCTGGAGAGCACAGACTAGTTATCCTCCATGTGACTGGTGTGCTGACTTTGTCAAAGGCACACGGGTAATTTCTGGTGAATTCTGTGAGTCCTCCCCATTGCGTGATTCTTTGAAATGTGTTTTTTCCTTAACCATTTCCTTCAGCTGCTGCTGGGAGTACACAGCCTCTTGTTCTTGGTGCCTTCCCACTGCATAAGGCATTCTCTCAGGTCAAGTACTGGCAAGATTTTGCTAAAGTGCAACTGCCATGGCATCGCAGTCTATAGGAGACATACACATCCTTATACAAAGGTGAGAGTGGGTCTACTTCCTTGTACTTTCTCTCTGTTTTGCTATCTTTCTTTCCCAATTCTATTTCTTCTGAGTGGTAGGGCCAGGGCAGAACAACAAAACTACTGGCCTGAGTAGACATCCAACAGTGGAATGAGTCGCCATTCCTTCCTCTCTACTATGATCTTTAATCTCTACCACAATTCTGGGAGAGAGAGAAAAGCCAGAACCTCCTTCCTATATTCTAACTACACATGGCGGATTCTTCTTTTCCTCTGGCATGAGAATAGAGGAAAGTCTTATTTTGTCTTTTCACTTTTTAAAAAGCCCTGGAGGCATAATCTGGTCACAATAATTGGAAACTTTCTTTGGACATCAGGTACTTGTCATCTTTTTGGTCCTGGCTTGGGCCAAATCACCAGTTCTAGGGGAGCCAAAAATGGCCTATTCAGGACCTTGATATTTAATATTGTACAAAGTACAGAACAGGTGGATGAGAAATCCCATTTGGTGCTTACTTTGGTAATAGCTGTTAGCTGCTTTTTTGGTTTCTTTTTTGTTTTTGTTTTCAAAGAGAGTGAGAATGAGGAAAGTCAAGGAAAGTCTGTTAAGGGTCAGAATTTTAGATCACAAGCAAGAAGTTAGCCAGATGAAAATATTGATCAGGAACTAGGCCGAAGAAAAAAATAGCAGATTACAAACATAAGGACCTCAGACATGGAATATTACTGATTTCTTGTAAAGAAGCATGGCTAGATTCTGAATACATAGAGGGACCTTGTGGAACAGGACAGCAAATTCTGCTACAGAAAGCTTCTTGAGGACAGAAAACTTATCCTTATTCATCTTTTTGTTGTTTTTCAATTATTTGTGAACTTTTTATTGGCCTCCTTTCCCTTAAATGATGCCCTTCTTTTGCTGTCTGAACACCTTATAACTGGTGTCGTTGACCTCAGACACCATTTGCCATCTACAACCTGCTGGCAGTGGTCTTTTGGATGGATCGCATGGAGTTGCTGTTGTCTAGGGCGTCACTAAGATCAAAGGCCTTATCTTCTTCCAGAAGGGGGTAGTAGGTGGCAATCTCAGTCTCCAGCTTGACCTTGATATATAGCATGGCCTTGTTCTCTTGGTCCTGATGCTGTCACTCTGCCCTGGTTTGGACCAGCTTTGAATCCAAATGCAGCAGGATCCCATTGAGCTGTTCCATCTGCATGGCATGGAGTGTCTTCACCTTCCTCAGGCTGTTCTCTAATCTGGCCTTCATATTTCTCATTGAGTCCAGGTCAATCTGCAAGGAATGCACTGTACATCTCAGCTCTGTGAGTATCATTTTAGTGGCTTCTATCTCAGCAGTCTGTGAGGTGACCACAGCAGTGCTCTCCACAATCTGCTGGGATCAGTACTAGTCTAGCTCCTCTTCTGGGTTCACCTGTCTGTCATGATCTTGCTGAGGTCCTGAGATTTGGGGCATCCAATTCCATAGTCAACCCAGAGTTGTTAATCTGGTTTTGAGACCATTTATTTCCTCCTTGTGGTTTTTCTTTATGAAGAGTAGCTCCTTCTTGATATTGGTGACCTTTCAGAGCCCTTGATGTCATTCTCCACAGATTGGTACATGGCCAGCTCTGTCTCATACTTAACACTGAAGTCATCAGCAGCATGATGGGCACTGTCAATCTGCAAAATGATGCAAGCATTGTTCAAAGAACTTGCAAATATCTGAGCTCTCAGGTCCTGGATAGTCTTGAAGTAATGTTTCTGTCTCTGACCTAGGAACCATTCTTCTCTAGGTGTTCCCTATTTTTCTCTCAAGTCACTAATTATCCCCCTCCATGCTCCTCCCCTTCTCCAGGAAGAAGGTGAGGTGATCATTCAGACACTGCATAGTCTCCCACTTGCTTTGGGTGCTCCCTATGCCAGCCAGATGCCCAGCCATCTCTGTGGCCAGGCCCCTGGACCACCAGCTACCTCGGATATTGGTGGAGTAGGTCATATAAGTTTAAGAGCCCAAGCTGCCAGCATCTGCATTGATGCTGGCTGTGCTGCTAGCCAGCAGGGCCAGGTGTCTAGGCAACTGAATAGAGTCCAGGGACCCATAGCTGTCTGCTTTCTTATTCATCTTTATATCTGCAAAGCATCATGTATCATTGACACTCAAATGTTTGTGGAGTCAATTAATCAATTTAGGATACCAGTATCAAAAAAGAACCTCAGAACTAAAATAATTTTTGCTTCTGCATAGAGCAGTAATCAGCAAACTATGGCCCTTAGGCTATTTCTGATCACAGCTTGCTTTGTAAACAAAAAACCAAAAGGCTGGAATGTTAGATTTGGGTCCAGGGTACCTTTAAACTCAAGGCAGGCTGTAAAAATGGGAAGGGTCATGTCAGGACCTCAATGTAAAAAGAAAAAAAAGGGGGGGACACTTTTAAAATCCAAGCAGCTCAGTAGCCCATTCCCTCCCTTCTTTTCAGTCATCCTGGAAGGCTGCCCAGGACAAATAAAGAGTCTTGCCTTCTCTGCAATTAGTAATAATGCTGTAAAATATAAAGTTATGTCAAATTTTTTTATCCAGATGGTCTAGAAAAGCATTTAATATTTTACTAGTTAAAATTTGATTAATGTCTTATGAAGTTCTTAACAAAAATGTTTGTTTTGTCTAGGTTTACAAAAGTTTCCTGTTATCTGTGTTGTGTCTTCTAAAATATGAGTTTGTTTGCCAATGAAAGAAACTTTCTAAAGGTCATGAAATATGTTCATAAAAGTATCATGTAAAATTGCTTATTACTGACTTAGTTGTCAAGGTTTTTGAAAATTGAGAATTCTGATTAATTAGAAAGAAATTGTATGTTTGTAATGATAAAAGGTATAAGGTATGAAGGTACTTTTGAAAGAAAAGGAAGAAAGTAAATAAATTCTGAAAGCTAGTTATTTCTGAATAGATAAGAAAGTTCATGAAAATTGCAGAAGGTTTGTATAAATTGCAGAAAGTTTGTGTAAGATGCAGAAGATTTGTGCAGGTTGTAGAAGGTTTGTGTAGAGGGAAGAAACAAAAAGAGAAGGAACTAAGAACATAGACAAGGTGAGAAAAGGAAAAAAAGGAAGGACTTTAGAAACAGGATTGTCCTGTAAGGAAAACAAAAAGGAACATTAGAACATTCTTAGGGGGCTCAGAAGCTTGATAAATTCACCCAAAATTACAGGTACTACAGAAAGAGCCAATAACCTTCTTAAGCCCCACTACACAAACAAAAAAGAGGGAGTCAGGAGGAGAGGCTCACCAACAAGAACAATTGTATAAGGATCTCTTTACTCTTAATTTTTTGAACATTTCCTCTTCTAGACTTACTGCAGCCAAGAGGCATTTTATACCAGCTGAGCAATGACCTAAGCCTCTGATGTTGTACTGTGATATATTAGCTGGCCCTGAGTGACAGAATTCAGTTAAATTATTAACCTGGGGGCAAGTTTATGTTGCAATTTTGTCATCAACAGTGAATACCTGTGAGGAACATAAAGCCTTATCATGAGTTGGCACCAGGCCCTAGAAAACAAACCAGTTCCAGAAATCCAGACGCTAATAGTGAATCCACCTCCATAAATGAACCCAAAAAAGAGGAAGACACCTAACTCGACCCCAAGCACTCAGGGAGCACCTGACATCACTTATGGCACTTTAAAACATTTAACCAGGTGTGCTGAAGAAGTTTTGCAAAATACAAGCACTCTAGTAACCCCTAAAAACCTGTTTCTCTCTATGCTTGCTCTTCACCTTCCACTGCAGCCCCTGAAGCATCTTACTCTCTGTTAATCTTTACTAAAACAAAAAAGGGGGATATGGAGGAATACACTATGAAGGTGTGCAGAATTAGGAAAAGATGAGAGACAGTGAGGTACCCTAGGGTGAAAGCCCTGAGCGGACAAGAGTCCAGGGGCCTCTCTGATTCTGTGCTGGAAACAGCAAAACAGCGGGACAAGAGTCAGTAAGAGAAATGTTTAGGTTCTCAGAACAGAGATTAGGAGTTAGCATGTTCCTTGTCCTTTACTTCACCTCCTGAAAGCTTTTGTCTGCTCCCTTGAGTTATTTGTAGTGTCTAATAAATATCTGAGTAAGGCCGGGGACGGGGCTTCAGTCCCTCTGTCTGCCGACCAGAGCTGTTGTCTCCCCTCTGCCCTTTGGAGCATTGTATCTGATCTCTGAGTAGTTCATTGTTGCGGTGACATCTGTTGAGTGTGAATCAGTCACCACATAACTAACTTGGGTCCAGAGGTAATTGGGAGCACCTGGTTATTTTGTCAGACAGATAAGAGCAAGTCCTGGGAACCAAAGCAGGGTGGGTGTAGCAGACCCATCAGAGCCAAGAGGAAAGTCATTTTGATGTAGTTCAGTAATCTCGTCTCTCCCTTCTCTGACCATCTTCATACTTCCTGATGGCACTGGTCACATTGTACTTCTGATTATCATGATTTATATTTTCTTTTTTTTCCTTCTTTTCTAAGTGAGAGGAGAGAAGATAGAGAGACAGATTCCCACATGCACACCAACCACGATCCACCTGGTGACCCCCTTCTGGGGCCAATGATCTGCCCATCTGGGTCCAAGCTCACAACCAAACTATTTTTAGCTCCTGAAGTGGAGGCTCCAAGGAGCCATCCTTAGTCCCCAGGGCTGATACACTCAAACCAATTGAGCCATGGCTACAGGACAGAAAGAGAGCAAGTGAGAGAGAGAAAGAGAGAAAGGGAGAGAGAAGGGAGAAGAGAGAGGTGAAGAAGCAGATAGTTGCTTCTCTTGTGTGCCCTGACTGGGAATTGAACTTGAGACATCCACACACTGCTCTGATGCTCTATCACTGAGCCAACTAGCCAGGGCCGATTTATATCTTCTTTCTCCTACTTGATACGGAGCGTGTGAGGGCAGAGACCGCATTTTATCCATGTTCATATTGAGTGTTGAGTGATGTTTCTGGTTAAGTAGGTACTCATTTAAAATATGCATTGTACCTAGCAGGATTATGGTACTATCTGAAGAAGAGGCAGCTTAGAAGCAGTAGAATTTGAAATAACAGTAAGCAAGAAGTCAGTTAAATAAAAAAACAGTTTGCAGTAGAGTGTTTAAAGGAGTGGTAAAACCAAAGGAAAGCTCCGTGTGAGAGATTGTTCAGGGAATTATCCAGATTTTTTTAGGCTGTTTATTTCCCAAAAACCCAAGGATGTTTTTTATTTTCTGACTCTGCAGCAATTTATCAAGCTTAAAGTATTCACTGTTATTAGATGCATTCTCTGATCCTTTTGTAGTGGGAAATTATTTCCTTTGGCTCACAGATTCTAATTCTGGGAATAAGAATGAGGCCTCCTTGTCATTTATTTGTCCAATCACTTCACTCGTTCAACAAATGTTTGATGAGCTATGACTATGTGCCATGCTCTTTGGGAACTTGGATTTAAGCTCTGCTTTTCCATTATGAAGTATTAAGATGATAAACACACTAAACTCTATTGAGAACTCTACTCCATATAGGTGTGCAGGGGTGCAGAGCTGGGTGATTAGTAGCCTAGGTGGATCTGGTCTAAACTTAGGAGTGGGGAGAGAATGAACGGTCCAAATCTGTGGAAAGCTCCTGATAAATCTTAATTTTCCCCCCTGTCTGGGACCTAGTCCCTAACAGAAGCCTATGGCAGACAGATGTGGGCACTCTTGAAGTAACACCCTACTTCTACTTTTTTGTAGAGGAAGGGAAGTAGGTACTGACCAAACTTGGTTTTCTTGCTTTTATGAAATTCCTCAATGCCTAAACTTAGATATCTGAGCTCAGAATATCAAGTATGAGAAATAAATACTTTGTTCAAGGAACTACAAAGATCTTTGGAGAATAGCTATAAGGTTTACTTAGTATGCAAGACTAAATTGGAGAAGGAAGAAGAACTGTATAACATCAGTACTTTTCCTGTAGGGTTTAAGAAAACAGCTCCTTCCTGTGTGAAATGTAGTTATTGAATTGATTTGATGAAGATTATTGTAGAGAGGAGGTTATATTCCCTCAGGGCTGCTTTTGAAAATAATTGGGAATTAGGTCAACTTCAAAACTTCCAACTTTCAGCACCCTTCTCTCTCTGTGGCACCTGCCACTGCCACCTGCCACCTACAGATACTCAGTAATGCTCCACCTTCTGTTTTCCTAACTTCAAGAACATAGTCTCTCTAAGCTGTAAATGACAGAGGGAGTTTAAAAAGTCTACAATTTAGGAGTATTTGTGTATTAACATGGGCCCAGTCATGTTTTCTAGGATTGGATTATGAAGTACATCTTTCTATGTGATAGCTTTCCAGCCTTCTCACAGAACTTATTATATAGGTACACCCTCTCCTGACTCCTTTCTTCCATAGATATTGAGTTTCTATATGTCCTAGAGCCCATTCAAGCTACTCACCATAGAGCTGTGAAAGAGAGAGACATAGAACCTACCCTCATGGAGCTTTTGTTTTTCTGGGCATAAAAACCCTAAATCAGAAAATAAGGGATTCACTGAATTCAGGCACACAGTAGAGAACTGTGAGCCGGAAAGCACAGAGCCAAACCTGTTTATTGGAGGCTTGCAATGACAGGCACGTGAATAAACAAAAAAGGAAAAGAGCTAATAAACAAAGGAAAACCTGCTTTTTCACAGTGAAGGGTAAGGGAGCAGGAAAACCGCACCTCCCGGTGGTGGGAGAGTGGTCGGGGAGAATCACCCCCCAGGGACAGCACCCACAGCCTCACACAGACCAGGCACACATGGCACTGCCACATACTCATGTATTATCAGGCAGAGTGCTTGCAGCCAGTAAACCAGCAAGCAATCCTAACGCAGCTGTTTTCTTTACAATTAGGAATAAATGATATAAAGAAAATAAAACAGGGTAATGGGGAACAGTGCCCGTGGAAGTTATTAAGGGCAGGTGGCAGACACCTCTGAGGAAGGTGTAGTTGAGCTACCATTCAAATAAATGATATGATATGGCAGAGGGCCCAAACATATGAACATCTCTGGGAACAGTATGCCAGACAAAGGGCAAAACTTGTGCAATGGTTCTGAGGCAGGAGTGATTTGGCTGAGTGTTTGAGCCAAAGCAAGAAGATCATTGTGTGGGGCAGCTGTGTTAGGCTTGCTCACTGGTTTACCGGCTGCAGTCACTTTGCCTGATGGTGTGTGGGCTCGTAGTAGCACCACATGTGTACAGCCTATGTAAGACTCCATAGTCTTGCACTCAGAGGGATTGCAGATGGCGTATTGCCTGCCTGCCACTGTGAGGTGCCATTCTTGCTGTTTCTTTGCCTGACAAGTGGTTTCCCCCCGCTTGTGTGCTTGTCTGCTGTTGTGAGACTTTATTAAACGTAATGGCCCCAAAGCTCTCCAGCTCCGCAGTTTCTCTACCATCCGCCCAAATCCAGTGTGGACCTGCTTGGTCCTGGCCACTGGCATTATACATTGTGATAGTAATACAAAAAGAGAGAGACTGTTAGAGGTAGCTGGAGAGGAAAAGAGAGACAGAATCATGTGGTTCTTTTGGTTCATGTGAGGAATTTGGATTTAAAAGCGATGGACATTCATTGAATACTTTTAGTGTTTGATAGCATCTATAGTGCATCACATTGTCAAATACCTGGGCTAAAAATACCACCTAGCCTGACCAGGAGGTGGCGCAGTGGATAGAACATTGGACTGGGACTCAGCGGACCTAGGTTCGAAACCCTGAGGTTTCTAGCCTGAGCATGGGGTCGCTGGGCTGAGTGTGGGATCGTAGACATAACCCCATGGTCGCTGGCTTGAGCCCAAGGTTGCTAGCTTGAGCAAGGAGTCACTTGCTCTGCTATAGCCCCAACTCCCCCCCCCCTCCAGTCAAGGCACATATGAAAAAACAATAAATGAACAACTAAGGTGCTGCAACGAAGAATTGATGCTTCTCATTTCTCTCCCTTCCTGTCTGTCTGTCCCTATCTCTCCCTCTCTCTGTCTCTCTCTCTTTGGCTGTCACACACACACAAAAAACAAACAAAAAACAAAAACCCAAAAAAACACCTAAACTGCTTGCTGTGTTTTTTTTTTTTTTTTTTTTCAGAACAATGATCAACAACACCTTGGAGAAGCCTTCACCATTCCATATAATCGCATTCTCTTGGTATATCTCTAGCACTCTCTGGGAGTGCTTTTTTTTTTTTTTTTTTTTTTTGCTTGGCTTATTCTACTTTTTGGTTCATTAAACTTTTACTGCAGAGAAAGTGTATGCTCAGTGAACTAAGAGTTGTGCTTTAGAAATTGTTGTTTTTCCCACAGTGCCTTCAGCTTCCTAAACACTAATAATTGTTAATAAATGACTCAGTTCCTTGAGGTAGCTTTGAGAAGAAAGTGAGTGTAAGTTTCATTTTCACCCATCACACTGCCTCAGGCAATGTCATACATAGAGTGAAAATACATGCTAAGTTAAGTCCAGTTCTAGGAAATGTGTTTAATGACCGTCTTGGTGAAACAATGATTAAGACAGAATAATTTGTTGATAGACACACTTTATCAGGGTCTTAACATTTAAAGTAACATTGAGCCACAAAAAAAACCTTTAAGCATTTTAATAATGGAATAAAACTGGATTGAATATAAATTTTAGTAAGACATTTTAAATAATCTAGAAGCTGTAAATTCATGGGGAATAGTAACAAAGTAAATGCATGTTTACATTAATAATGTAAGAAATCATTTTTTGAATTTTTTCCTGCTTTCACATTATCACTACATGAATAACTAATTTAGTATTTTGACTTTAAATTGTCTCAAGTTTCAATTTTTCTACTTCAGTTATACGGCTGAGTGTGTCTGTGTTTACTCTTTCAATCTGCCCCATGGATTTACAGCTTCAAGGTAGAGTTCCATCTTTGTAGCTGAGCCTCACAGGAAAGCTGGTCAATCTCCTTGATCATTGAGATGGCTCTTCTCGCTACCTGTTCTTACCCCTTGAAGAACAGCACTTGCATTCCCACAGTTTCTGTAAGAGAATCCTTTGACAGCTCTAAGATAAGACATTCAGCAACTGCTCCAAAGTAAATTAGTACAACCGGACAGCAGTTTGCCGCTCAAAGTAACTATCTAGTTATTCTTAGTGTTAGGAAGGGTGACACATGCTTGTATTTGCAATTAGGGGACCTAGGACCTAGTCCTGCTTCTGCCTTTAACTCAGCTAGTTAATCAGCTCTTATTTTAATTTTTTTCCCATGTAAAGTCAGCGATGAGGTGGTACTGGACTGCTAATTGTTAGTCTTTAACCTCTCTCCTGGTTCAAAATTTCTTAGAATGCTGCATGTGTTTTAATCTCTGGGTAGAGGGGATTTGCATGTCGTTGATGATATAGTCTAACCCTGGGACTAATTGCCAACATTTGTTGAGGGTTTACCATATGCCAGATGCACTGTAAATAGTTACACTCCACACACTTCTCATTCCTTTTAATAGCAGTATGAGGCAGGAATTAACAATACTATTTTATAAACGAGGAGACAGATAAGTTACCCAGATAAGCGTATATAGGAGTAGGTCCCTCACTTCTACTATTTCAACAATTTATGTACACATTCTAATGGGATGTACATTTCAGGCGTGCTTCAGTCAAAGTTAAAAAGAAATGTGCAAGACTCAGTAAATGGGTTTTCTCCCCAGAATGAAAACTGTGTATTGTTTACAGGGCGAAGTGCCCCACTGTTTAGATGAGGAGGTTTCTTGTACCTACTAGGACAGACTAGAAAGTTTAGTCAAAGCCCACGGTAAGAAAGCGCACACCGCACACTCCGCTGGAGATGCGCGGGCAGAGGCAAGACTCGTGAGTTTCCGACCGCACTCAGGTCAGTTTAAGCGCCTGCCTGCTGGAAGAGTCCATTAAGGATGGTCAAGGCAGGGTGTTTCCGACGCCGCAGCGCGGACCTGGCTGCACGCTGTGCAGACGAGGGCGCACTGCCTTGGGTAGCTACCCCCGCTCCGCTGGTCAGGTGAGCGCAGCCCGGGGACCCGCGAGTTCTATTGGAGCAGACAGAGGGGGGGGGGAGCGGGGGGGGTGCGGGGGAGGGGGATAAAAGGGAGAGAATGGAGCCACCTTCTTGACCTGATAGCGGCAGAGTAAGCAATCCTGGCGCAGCGTGGGGACGCGAGGGCGGGAAAGAGCGAGGGTGTGCGAAAGGAGGACCAGCGGGGACCGCAGGGCGCGCGCGGATGTCGGTGTTCCCGGGGCCAGGTAGGCTCTGACAGAAGGGAAGGTGCTGCGATGATCCCGGTGCCTCAAGGGAGCGCCGAAGCGTCCGTGGCGGGCGGGATCGCTGCTCCGCACCTGTTGCTGGAGGTGGGAGGAGAGGGCGCGGGAGGCAGGCGCGCTCCAGACGCGGCGGGCTGCGGCTAACCTGGCAGGACTGCCCGCGTCCACCCTGCCTGCGGCTGCGGCTGTGCGGTGAGCGTGCGGTTTCTGCCCCCCGCCCCTTCCCGAGCTGCTTGATCTCGAAGAAGGGAGAAGTGAATAAGCGGAGGAAAAGTTTCTTTTCTCTTTCTGCTAATTGAAACCCGAATCCTGGCTTTACTTAAAAAGTCGGCTTGGAAAATAACCGACCCAATGCGGCACCCCATAGGTAATAATAATGAGAAGGTTGAGATAAACTTGTTTTATGTTCCAAAATAATCTCTGCATGGAAGTACTTTCGATGAAATGTATTGATTTCAGAGGGTTTAGAATTATTCTGGAACTTTGTGTGTTGTGTGTACACATTTTAATGTTTTAAATTATTTTAAAATTGGTATTTTTTAAAGAACTAAAACATAAAAGAAAAAACTTGGAAACACAGACAACAGTAAGTATGGTGATTACAAGAAAGAAAGGGGTTGGGGTTAGTTGAAGGGGAAATAAATGGCGATGGAGGGAGACTTGATTGAGGTGGTAAACACAATAGAGTGTACAGAGGATGTGTTATAGAATTGTACACCAGCAAGCTATATACTGTTATTAAGCAATTCAGTTCTGATAAACTCAATTCAAAAGGATAATCAAGCATAACAGAATAATCCAAATACATTTATTGTGCATACCTTTCTGTAACTTGTTTTATCAACTCAATAATAAATTTGTTTTGTTAATACACAAAATTAAAACAGCACTTATCGCAGCATTCATTGGGAAAAAACAATGTTAATGTGGTATATTAACTTATGTTTAACTTTTGTTTATAAACTTTACATTTCACAAAATCCACAGTCTTTAAAAATGTGTAAATGTGTTTGTGTATAAACTGCACACTCTTAGAAACTGCTGATATCAGGTTTAAGGGTACATAATTACTTACAATTAGAATAAAGCTAAAAAGTGGGCCTTAACCAATATAGTATTATTTAAATATTCTTGCTGAACTTACTACCTTAAATTACTCAAAAGAACTAGAAAGAACCAACTCCCCCCCCCAAAAACAGACATTTAAGGTGGAGAAAAAGATGTTTTAGTTATGATACAAATGAACACTAGCTATTTATTTTTGGGTAATTTTCTAGGTTACAGGGAAGTGCCAAATACTCTCTGAATTGTATTATTATAAAATATATTAAATGTATGGATCGGCCATTAACTTACAGTGACTTTGGACACATACCTATCCTCTGGTCCTTTGTTTATTTATAAAGTAAAAGGACTAGACTAAGTGATTGAAAAAACTTACTTCAGCCAGAAATACGTCAAGATTATAGTTTTTAAAAAGTAACTTAAATGTATACACTAAAAAAAAGTTTGAATCCTATCTCCATGTTCTTATTTCCATGTTGAGTGATGTTAGTAATCATTCTATATTGAGTGCCTGATATGTAACAAATTCCGAGAAGTGCTTTATATAGATTATTTTATTTAACACAAACACCACCACTATAAATTAAATGGTATTAGCTCACCTTATAGATAATGACTCTGAGGCATGGAAAATTTAAGCTCCTTTTCCTGAGTTCCCCAGTTAATAAGAGCTGGATCATGGATTTAAAAAAAAATTTTTTTCCTGAGTGCTCTGATTATCTACACTATACGGAATGTGATGATTAAGAGTTGAAACTACCTATAAACAACTAAGAAAGCTAAGAAGTAATCTTAGACTAAAATGTAAATCCATATGTGGTGGAGGTGACTTATGTAACAACACTGAGTCTTGATATCCGACACAGAAATGATGTATCACTTAATATTTATTATATTTTCATAACAGTTGTAGTTTTATGCTGTCCATATATTGATCTTATATTGAATACCAATTGCATTCATTGTCAAAAATGATAACATGAGATATATTTGAAACACAAATGCTTTTATGGTAATAAAAAGAATGGTCACAAATAACATAGGAAGGCATAGGCTAATGTTAAGCAAAAGTATTTCCAATTGCGTTCTGCTTGGAGGTGTCCTAGCCCAGCTACTCAAAGAAAGAGAGCGGTCACAGCAGAATCAGCTGTGACTAACCTCTTTTGTTTGTGCTCCCACGATAAATGATAATAGTATGCCTCATTTATTGAATGTCTACTTTATGCCTAGAATTCTACTGGGTCCTCTAAATAGACTAACTTTACATTTAATCATCAAATACTATTCTCCTGATTTGTAGGTGAAGAAACTGGTGGGATGCACAAAGAAAATATATTCTGTCTTTGATTAAGTGTTTGATCCTTTATTGTTCAGAAATTCATAGGCTGTGAACACAACGTTGAAATCCTTAACCATTGGAGGAGTCTTGGAGCCAAACTAGACCAACCCCTTTATATTTGGGAAACTGAATCCTAAAAATGTTAGGAGACTTACTTAAAGTCACATATTCTGTTTTTCCATTTATGATTTTAGTTATGTGTACCTTCCTTTACACTAATAAGTGAGAAGTATGTCTGCAGGTTAACTTGGTCGTTACACATTTGGTTTATTGTCACTCAGTCAGATGCTGCCTCCTGCCCTTTTTATATTGCTATCCTACCGTTATTGAAAATGTTAGTGTTGTCCCAATTAGGTTACAGAATCTCTGAGGACAGTGACTGTATTATGTATTTCTCAAGTAACTCTAGAGTTTAGTAAAATGGTCAGTATATTGAATAAATGACTGTGTTACCTGCTGACCTGTGACAAGTCATTACTTTATGCACTGGGTCCAAAATCTGCACAGTGGAAGCACTGTGCTGTCATCACCTTTACTGCATGTAGGAAACAACTAAACAATTTATAGGTGTTTTTAAAGCATACTGAGCTCCTTAGATGATGACTGTTTAATCTGATTATAAAATGTAGTGTTACCATGGAGAGATTTGCATGGGCATTTCCCTAGTTCTGTGGGGAAAGTCACAGTTAAGTACTAACTCAGCTGAGTAGTCATCTTTCTCTCTTTGACTTGAAAATAACTTTTCCTCTGCTTGTAAAAATAATACAAAGTCATGAAGGAAATTCAAACAGTACAGAAAAAAAAAATCACCAGAAACTTCATTGTCTAAAGGTTTTGGTAAACATCTAGCTAGTGAGACGTCTTTCTCCCCTTAACTCCCACTGAATCAGAGAGCTGAATTATTTATTGAAACCATTTACAGTTTAAAGTTCTATTTTGTTTTATTATTCTATCACTTTCAGTCAGCTCAGACTTCAGATAAATAAAGATAGTTATTGGGAAATGAAAATAAACATACTACTGATAAACTGGACTCATTCTATCTTAGGCAGAATTAAGTAGTAGGGAAAGTGGATTTCCCCATGCATACATGTCTACTTTTCTCCCTTCATGAGGCAGGATTGGAGGGGGCAGAAGGCATTTGCATGTACATACATGGAGGGGTCCCCAGTGTGCCAGGATGTCAGGCATATACAAGAAGCCCCAGCACCTGTGTTCTGTTGCCCTGATAGAGGTGTGGCAGAGGAGGAGAAGGGTGGTGCTGGACATGGGAGGTTGTGACAAAGGCTGTGTTTTCTGACTCCACTGTGACACACTAGACACTTTAAAGTGTACCAGACCAAGTTTCTCACCCAGCTTCTGGGCAGGTGGTCATGGGGCTTTTCTGGTGCAATCAGGCTTATGTCTGGCTATACCTCAAAATGAGAGCAGGATGCCAATAGGGCATTTTTCATTCATTTATTCAGGATTCTAATAACCCAGAATGGACTCTCTTTCATGTAAATGTGGAAACTGGCTTTTAGAATAGGTCATAAATGAGTTTTGAACTAATACAAAATGATTGGGTATAAAGGGAGACTGAGAAGCTCTTAAAATGATAGCTCTTTCATGTGCATTTGGATGTGATTGCATTGGAAATATTCATGTTTTAAGGATTATATTATTTGATTATTTTAATTTCATAAATTTGTTATTCAAAATTTCCTCTCCCTAGGCACATTTTCTTAATTTGCACTATATATTTGAGCATAGAATTCTTTCATGCTTTAGTTTATTAGGGGCTTAACAGGGCTTAACTCCAACCATCTGTTCAATCTTGGCTCGTCAGCACATTGGAGGTGCTGGTTGGGCTAAATACATTTTCCACATTTTAAAGGTTAGGGAAAGTGCTACCTTTATGAATAGATTTCAGATTATTCTCAGCAAGACAATAGTGCAGAGGTAGAGTAAAAATGCATTTTATTCTTTGAAGCACAAGGTCCCCTATCTGTCTTTATTTTTGCTGAAAGGCAATTAGCATCTCAACTAGCCAATTTGGTTACATGCAACGTAGTGCCTCGGTTTATAATTTGCTGTTCTCTGGGTCTGTTGAGGTCTGGCTCTTATGTAATCCTCTCCAAGTAGCCTTCTCTCCAGCACAGTTATTGTTGCTGCTCTTAAATAACTAATCAACAGAGTTTTCCTCACCTTCAACTGTAGGGCAAGAAAAATGAAATGCCAAGTTAATAAGGAGATGATTGTAATTATTAAATAGTCATTATTGAAATGTGGCATAGGTTGAAAGATTCCAAATAGCTTCAAATAAAATGCAGCTTCAGAAAACATTGTGGGTGCCTGACCTGTGGTGGCACAGTGGAGAAAGTGTCGGCCTGGAACACTGAGGTCGCCGGTTCAAAACCCTGGGCTTGCCTGGTCAAGGCACATATGGGAGTTGATGCTTCCCGTTCTTCCCCCCTTCTCTCTCTCTCTCTCTCTTGCTCTCTCTTGCTCTCTCTCTCCTTTCTCTCTAAAAATGAATAAATACAATTTAAAATAAAATTGAAAAGAGTGAATTAAAAAAAAGACATCGTGTGGCATTCTTAATAGTTTATTTCTTCATGTGGAATGCACAATAAATAGAGGGCATATATATGTGTGTGTATATATGAATTAATATATACATTCACAAATGAATATGAATATTCATATATATGAATTAATTGAGTAAGATGACAAAATTAACATAGAAGAAGCAATTCTTAAGTATTTATTATTGAATATGCTTTTCTTCAGGAAAGAATTCTATGGGGAATATGTCTACAAGGGAAAAGAACTTTTTTCTTAAGTGTTACGAGTTTTATAATTTCTTTTTTTTTTTTTTTTGTATTTTTCTGAAGCTGGAAACGGGGAGGCAGTCAGACAGACTCCCGCATGCGCCCGACTGGGATCCACCTGGCATGCCCACCAGGGGGCGATGCTCTGCCCATCGGGGCATCGCTCTGTCACGACCAGAGCCACTCTAGCACCTGGGGCAGAGGCCAAGGAGCCATCCCCAGCGTCTGGGCCATCTTTTGCTCCAATGGAGCCTTGGCTGCAGGAGGGGAAGAGAGAGAGAGAGAGGAAGGAGAGGGGGAGGGGTGGTGAAGCAGATGGGCGCTTCTCCTGTGTGCCCTGGCTGGGAATTGAACCTGGGACTCCTGCACGCCAGGCCGACGCTCTACCACTGAGCCAACCGGCCAGGGCCGAGTTTTATAATTTCAAGTCTAACATTTAAGTATTTCATGCATTTTGAGTTTATTCTTGTATATGGTGTAAGAAGGTGGTCTGGTTTCATTTTTTTGCATGTATTCAGTTTTCACAACACCGTTTATTGAATAGACTGTCTTTACTCCATTTTATGTTTATGTTTCCTTTGTCATATATTAATTGACCATATAGGTGTGGGTTTCTTTCTTGGTTCTGTTATGTTCCATTGATCTATGTGTTTGTTTTTATGCCAGTACCATGCTGTTTTGATAACTATAATTTGTAGTATAGTTTGATATCAGGTAGTATAATACCAACCTTGCTTTTCTTAAGATTGCTGTGTCTGTTCAGGGTCTTTTGTGGTTTTATATACAGTTTTGGAATATTGATTACAGTTCTGTGGAAAAAGCTGTTGGTATTTTGATAAGGATTGAGTTGAATCTCTAGATTGCTTTCAGAAGTATGTACATTTCACTGATGTTAATTCTTAATCCATAAGCATAGGATCTGCTTCCACTTATTTGTATAGTGTTCATTTTTTTTCTTCAATATCTTCAAATTTTCTGAGCAGAGGTCTTTTACCTCCTTGGATAAATTTATTCCTAGTTATTTTTGTTCTTTTTCTAAATTCAATTGAAATGGAATTGTTAGTTTCTCTTTCTGATAGGTCATTATTAGTGTATAAAAATGCAACTTATTTCTGAATGCTTTATATCCTGCTGCTTTAGTGATTTTATTTATCAGTTCTGGTACTTTTATGGTGAAATCTTTAGGGTTCTCTATATATTGTATTATGTCATTTGTGAAGAATGGGTTTTATTTTTTCCTTTTCAATTTGGATGCCTTTTATTTTTCCTTCTTATCAATTGCTGTGGCTAGGACTTTCAGTACTATGTTGAATAAGAGTGGTAAAAGTGGACATTCCTGTCTTGTTCCTGATCTCAAGGAAAATGCTTTTAGCTTTTCCCTGTTGAGTATGATATTAGCTGTGGTTTGTCTCCTATGGCCTTTATTACGTTGAGATTTGTTCCTTCAATTACCACTTGGTTGAGAGTTTTTAAATCATAAATGAGTGCTGGATTTTATCAAATGCTTTTTTCTGCATATCTTGATGTGATCATATGATTTTTATTATTCATTTTATATATGTAATGTATTTTGTTAATTGATTTGCAAATGTATTAGCCTTGCATCCCAGGAATAAACCCCACTTGATAATGGTGTATGATATTTTTAATGTATTGCTGGATTCAGTTTGCTACTCTTTTGTTGAGGATTTTAGGATCTATGTACAGTAGGGATATTGGCCTATAATTTTCTTTTTCTTGTAGTGTTTTTATCTTGTTTTGGAATTAGGTTAATATTGGCCTCATAAAATGAGCTTGGGAGACATTCCTCCTTGAATTTTTGGAATAGTTTGAGAAGGATAGGTGTTAGTTCTCCTTTGATGTTTGGTAGAATTCACCTGTGAAACCATCAAGTTTAAGACTTCTGTTGTGAGATTTTTTTTTTTTTTAATAATTTTATTTTTTTAATGGGGTGACATCAATAAATCAGGATACATATATTCAAAGATAACAAGTCCAGGTTATCTTGTCGTTCAATTATGTTGCATATCCACCACCCAAAGTCAGATTGTCCTCTGTCACCTTCTATCTTGTTTTCTTTGTGCCCCTCCCCACCCCCTTTCCCTCTCCCATTCCCCCCTGCCCCCCGTAACCACCACAGTCTTATCAATGTCTCTTAGTTTCACTATTATGTCCCACCTACGTATGGAATAATACAGTTCCTGGTTTTTTCTGATTTACTTATTTCGCTTCGTATCATGTTATTAAGATCCCACCATTTTGCTGTAAATGTTCCGATGTCATCATTTCTTATGGCTGAGTAGTATTCCATAGTGTATATGTGCCACATCTTCTTTATCCAGTCATCTATTGATGGGCTTTTTGGTTGTTTCCATGTCCTGGCCACTGTGAACAATGCTGCAATAAACATGGGGCTGCATGTGTCTTTATGTATCAATGTTTCTGAGTTTTTGGGATATATACCCAGTAGAGGGATTGCTGGGTCATAAGGTAGTTCTATTTTCAGTTTTTTGAGGAACCACCATACTTTCTTCCATAATGGTTGTACTACTTTACATTCCCACCAACAGTGTATGAGGGTTCCTTTTTCTCCACAGCCTCTCCAACATTTGCTATTACCTGTCTTGCTAATAATAGCTAATCGAACAGGTGTGAGGTGGTATCTCATTGCCGTTTTGATTTGCATTTCTCTAATAGCTAAAGAAGATGAGCATCTTTTCATATATCTGTTGGCCATTTGTATTTCTTCCTGGGAGAAGTGTCTATTCATATCCTCTTCCCATTTTTTTATTGGATTGTTTGTTTGTTTGTTGTTGAGTTTTATGAGTTCTTTGTATATTTTGGATATTAGGCCCTTATCTGAGCTGTTGTTTGAAAATATCATTTCCCATTTAGTTGGCTTTCTGTTTATTTTGTTATCAATTTCTCTTGCTGAGCAAAAACTTCTTAGTCTGATGTAGTCCCATTCATTAATTTTTGCCTTCACTTCTCTTGCCTGTGGAGTCAAATTCATAAAATGCTCTTTAAAACCCAGGTCCATGAGTTGAGTACCTATGTCTTCTTCTATGTACTTAATTGTTTCAGGTCTTATGTTTAGATCTTTGATCCATTTTGAGTTAATTTTTGTACAGGGGGAGAGACTGTAGTCCAGTTTCATTCTTTTGCATGTGGCTTTCCAGTTTTCCCAGCACCATTTATTGAAGAGGCTTTCTTTTCTCCATTGTGTGTTGTTGGCCCCTTTATCAAAAATTATTTGACTATATATGTGGTTTTATTTCTGGACTTTCTATTCTGTTCCATTGGTCTGAGTGTCTATTTTTCTGCCAATACCATGCTGTTTTGATTGTCGTGGCCCTATAGTATAGTTTGAAGTCAGGTATTGTAATGCCCCCAGCTTCATTCTTTTTCTTTAGGATTGCTTTGGCTATTCGGGGTTTTTTATAGTTCCATATAAATCTGATGATTTTTTGCTCTATTTCTTTAAAAAACATCATTGGAAGTTTGATGGGAATTGCATTAAATTTGTATATTGCTTTGGGTAATATAGCCATCTTGATTATATTTATTCTTCCTAGCCAAGAACAAGGTATATTCTTCCATCTCATTATATCTTTTTCGATTTCCCTTAACAATGGTTTATAGTTTTCATTATATAAGTCCTTTACATTCTTTGTTATGTTTATTCCTAAGTATTTTATTTTTTTTGTTGCAATCGTGAAGGGGATTATTCTTTTGAGTTCCTTCTCAGTTGTTTCATTGTTGGCATATAGAAAGGCTATTGACTTCTGTATGTTAATTTTGTATCCTGCGACCTTACTGTATTGGCTTATTGTTTCTAGTAGTCTTTTTGTGGATTCTTTGGGGTTTTCGATGTATAGGATCATATCATCTGCAAAAAGTGATACCTTTACTTCTTCTTTTCCGATATGGATGCCTTTTATTTCTTTGTCTTGTCTGATTGCTCTGGCTAGAACCTCTAGTACCACATTAAATAAGAGTGGAGAGAATGGACAACCCTGTCTTGTTCCTGATTTAAGGGGGAAAGCCTTCAGTTTAGTGCCATTTAATATGATGTTAGCTGATGGTTTATCATATATGGCCTTTATCATGTTGAGATATTTTCCTTCTATACCCATTTTGTTGAGAGTCTTAAACATAAAATTGTGTTGTATTTTATCGAAAGCCTTTTCTGCGTCTATTGATAAGATCATGTGGTGTTTGTTCTTTGTTTTGTTGATATGGTGTATTACGTTAACCGTTTTACGTATGTTGAACCATCCTTGAGATTCTGGGATGAATCCCACTTGATCATGATGTATTATTTTTTTAATATGTTGTTGTATTCGATTTGCTAGTATTTTGTTTAGTATTTTAGCATCTGTATTCATTAGAGATATTGGTCTGCAGTTTTGTTTTTTTGTGCCATCCTTGCCTGGTTTTGGTATGAGGGTTATGTTGGCCTCATAAAATGTGTTTGGAAGTATTGCTTCTTCTTCAATTTTTTGGAAGACTTTGAGTAGAATAGGAACCAAGTCTTCTTTGAATGTTTGATAAAATTCGCTGGTATAGCCGTCAGGGCCTGGACTTTTATTTTTGGGGAGGTTTTTAATGTTTTTTTCTATTTCTTCTCTACTGATAGGTCTGTTTAGGCTTTCTGCTTCTTCTTGACTCAGTCTAGGAAGGTTGTATTGTTCTAGGAATTTATCCATTTCTTCTAGGTTGTTGAATTTAGTGGCATAAAGTTTTTCATAGTATTCTACAATAATTCTTTGTATATCTACAGTGTCCGTGGTGATTTCTCCTCTTTCATTTTGGATTTTGTTTATATGAGTTCTTTCTCTTTTTTCCTTGGTAAGTCTTGCCAAGGGTTTGTCAATTTTGTTGATCTTTTCAAAGAACCAGCTCCTTGTTCTATTAATTTTTTCTATAGTTTTTCTGTTCTCTAATTCATTTATTTCTGCTCTGATTTTTATTATCTCCTTTCTTTGGCTGGTTTTGGGTTGTCTTTGTTCTTCTTTTTCTAGTTCCTTAAGGTGTGAAGTTAAGTGGTTCACTTGGGCTATCTCTTGTTTGTTCGTATAGGCCTGAAGTGATATGAATTTCCCTCTTATTACTGCTTTTGCTGCATCCCATAGATTCTGATATGTCGTATTGTCATTTTCATTAGTCTGTATATATCTTTTGATCTCTGCGCTTATTTCTTCTTTGACCCATTCATTTTTTAAAAGTATGTTGTTTAGTTTCCACATTTTTGTGTGATTTTTTTCCTCCTTTTTGCAGTTGAATTCTAGTTTCAAGGCTTTATGATCAGAAAATATGCTTGGTACAACTTCAATTTTTCTGAATTTGCTGATGTTGTTTTTGTGGCCCAACATATGGTCAATTCTTGAGAATGATCCATGTACACTGGAGAAAAATGTATCCTCAGTCACTTTGGGATGAAATGTCCTGTAGATGTCTATCATATCCAGGTGCTCTAGTGTTTTGTTTAAGGCCACTATGTCTTTGTTGATTCTCTGTTTGGATGACCGATCTAGAGCCGTCAGCGGTGTATTGAGGTCTCCAAGTATGATTGTGTTTTTGTCAGTTTTTGTTTTAAGATCAATAAGTAGCTGTCTTATATATTTTGGTGCTCCTTGGTTTGGTGCATATATATTAAGAATTGTTATGTCTTCTTGATTCAGTGTCCCCTTAGCCATTATGAAATGGTCATTTTTGTCTCTGAGTACTTTTCCTGTTTTGTAGTCAGCATTATCCGATATGAGTATTGCTACACCTGCTTTTTTTGGATGTTATTTGCTTGGAGTATTGTTTTCCAACCTTTGACTTTGAATTTGTTTTTATCCTTGTTACTTAGATGAGTTTCCTGTAGGCAGCATAGAGTTGGATTTTCTTTTTTAATCCATTCTGCTACTCTGTGCCTTTTTATTGGTGAGTTTAATCCATTTACATTTAGTGTAATTATTGATACTTGTGAGTTCCCTATTGCCATTTTATATCTTGCTTTCTGTTAGTTTTGTGTCTTGTTTGATCCTTCTCTTTTGTTTTTCTATCTTTTGTTTTTATTTGGTTGTATTCCATACATCTTTCCTCTGTTGCTATCTTTTTTATCTTATGTGCTTCTGTGGTGGTTTTTTCAATAGTGGTTACCTTTGAGTAATGAAAAGGGTCCCTACCCTGTTCATTGTAGCGAACTATTTTGTGAGTACTTTTGCACTCCATCGTCCTTTGCTACTGTTAATCTCCGTCTTCTCCCCCTCTTTCTTTTTGTTGTTGTCACAGTTTAAATTTGGTTTCATTGTGTTCTTCTTGGAGCTTTTACTTGTGGCTTTATTTTTTTTTTGTTCTTTGTATCTGATTGGAGAACCCCCTTTAGTAATTCCTGGAGTGGGGGTTTTCTGATGATAAATTCCCTTATCTTTTCTGTATCTGTGAATGTTTTTATTTCTCCTTCATATTTGAAGGATAGCTTTGATGGGTATAGTATTCGTGGCTGAAAGTTCCTCTCTTTCAGGACTTTAAATATTGGGGTCCACTCTCTTCTAGCTTGTAGAGTTTCTGCTGAGAAATCTGATGATAATCTAATGGGCCTTCCTTTATATGTTGTATTCTTCTTTTCCCTGGCTGCCTTGAGAATTTTTTCTTTGCTGTTGGTTTGTGTCAATTTCATTATGATATGCCTTGGAGTAGGTTTGTTGGGGTTAAGAAAACTCGGAGTTCTGTTTGCTTCTTGAACTTGAGGCTTTAGTTCTTTCCACAGGCTTTGGAAGTTCTCATCTATTATTTGTTTGAGTATGTTCTCCATTCCATTTTCTCTCTCTTCTCCCTCTGATATACCTATTATTCTTATGTTATTCTTTCTGATGGAGTCAGATAATTCTTGTAGGGCTATCTCATTTTTTTAAATTTTTGAGTCTCTTTCTTCCTCTCTCTGTTGTGCCTCAAGTTGCTTGTCTTCTATTTCACTAATCCTCTCTTCTCTCTGACCTGTTCTATTAGCTAAGCTTGTTTCTTTGTTTTTCAGCTCGTGAATTGAGTTTTTCATCTCTGTTTGATTTGTTTTTATAGTTTCAATTTCCTTGGACATATATTCTTTGTGTTCATTGAGTTGTTTTCTGAGCTCCGTAAATTGCCTTTCGGTGTTTTCTTGTATATCTCGGAGGATTTTTAGGATTTCTATCTTGAATTCTCTGTCATTTAGCTCCAAGGTTTCCAATATATTTTATTTTTTCTCCATAGATTTTTCCTCATCTAGCTGTGTTACCTCTCTTTCTTTTGTATCCATGATATTCGATTTTCTCTTCCTTAATGGCATCTGAGGGTGGTTTTGTTGATAGTATTGAGATTTAATAAAGAATAAAAAGTTAAAAAAATAATAATAAAATAAAAAATCGGAAAGAGTTGTTTTTTTTAAAAAAATTAATAATGAAAAAAAGAAAAATAAAATAAAATAAAAATTTTTTAAAAAAGGAAATTATTCCCCCCCTCCTTTTTTCCTCTCCTCTCCTCTCCCCTCTTTCGTGAGAAAAATCTTGTGGTGAACTGTGAATTATAACAAACAATGCCTGTGATGGAGGGCCTGAATTGGGGAAAAGTAATAAAGGGGCAAAAAAAAAAAAAAAAAAAAAAAAAAAAAGAAAAAAAAGAGCGTATGGACCCACAAAAAGCAAATAAGGAAAAAATTTGGGTCAAGAATAAAATGATTTGCTTTTAGGTGTTGGTTGTCTAAGAGTTATGATGAGAGGAATAAGAGGAAAACGGAAAAATGGGGGGACAATTTAAAAAATTACTATTGTATTTAGTGGAACAAGAACTAGATAAAATGGAGAGCCAGGGATGGGAGCACTGCTAGTGAGTTAAAAAGGTGAAGTAAAATCCCCCCAAAATGCCACAAACATAAGTTTGAGTCCCAGATAAGATAATTTGTTTGTTATTGAGGTCTGAATGAGAGGAGATGTAAAGGAGAAAGGAAGAAACTAATATAGAGGGAGAAAAGAAAGAGAGAGAAAAAAAGAGGGAAACACTAAAAGAAGAAAAAAGAAAGAGAGAGAGAGAGAGAGAGAGAGAGTTAAGGGTTTTGGAGTGCAACCCTCATAGAGAGAAAGGAAGAGAAGAGAAAAGATAATGGGAGATGTAACACTTATGGGTAGTGTAGTTCAAGGAGAGGAGAGAGTAAGACCGGCAGAGAGTTAATTGGCCAAATTGGAGGTGGAAAAAAAGTATCAAGAATGAAGATAAGAGAAACAAACGAACAAATATAATAAAATGGGATAGGTTATAAAATCTGCAGATTATTCTTGATTTTGAGAGGTTATCTTCTTGCTTTTTCTTTTCTCTCCCTCTTCCTGGTTGGTGACTCTGTACCCCGGGTTCTGCCCCTTTGGCACGCTCAGGTAGAGGTTTGCAGTTGATAAGTCTCTATGGCAATGTCATGTATTGTGCTTTAGTCTCGTTGGCAGTCGAGGCTCATTAGCATTTATAGGCTCCGACAGTGAGAGAGTCCGTGTTCCTGGAGCCTTTCTCCTAGTCTTTCCTTCCTCAATTAGTAGCCTGATAATCCAGCTATGGGGTTGCTGCTGCCTCTGCCTGGATAGTAAGAGGCTCAAAGAGCTGGCAACTCCCCACTCTATTTCCACTCAGCACAGGGCTCTGGGTAAGGCTCAGTCAGTCAGAGCTGCTAGCATAATCAGGCGGGCTTTCCGCCCACTCAAAGACCTCTGGCTCTGTCTGCCACTCTGTCCGGTAACACAGGCGGGCGCCCACTTCCGGGGCGCTTGGAGGAAACTCTCACTCACTGGCTGCGCGCGCAGACCAGGATATCCGGCCAGCAGTCTCACGCTCTGAGTGAAACCCCCAACCGCAGGGAAAAGTTGCAGCGTTGGAATTGAGTCTCTCTCTGTCCCCGTGCGCGGCTTTTGCAAGGCGCTGGGGTGGCCCGAGATTCCGCTTTGGCCCACACAAAGGCCCCTGACTCTGCCCCTCTGTGCGATAACACGGGTGCGCACTGCCGAGGCACTCGGAGGAATCTCTCATTCACTATCTGCGCGCGCAAACCAGGATATGAGGCCGGCCGCGTTTCCCTCTGAGTGAAACCCGCTCCAGCACGGAAAATTTCCACCGTTGGAATTAGTTCTCACTCCCTCCCGTGCGTGGCTTTCCCAGGGCACTGGGGCTGCCCAGAGACTCTGCCCTCGGCCCACAGAAAGGCCTCTGACCCTGCCTCTCCGTGGGGCAACACGGGCACCCACTCTCGGGGCCTAGGAAGAAATCTCTCGCCCACTAACTGTGCGCACGCCGACCAGGAGACCGGGTAAAATGGCCGCCCCGCCTTTCTTTCTTTGTTTGGGTTTGGCATGAGTGTTAGCTTGTATTGCCCGGGTTGCCACAGGATCAGTTTTTCCTCGGCTTGGATCTCCGTGCCACAGCCTGGTTCGGCCGTTTGTGCCGCGGCGTGGATCTATTCACCCCCTTTGCCCGCCTCAGTTTCTATATTCATAGTTACCAGAGAAAGCCGCCCTGTTTAGGTTAGTGAGGAAGGCGGAGCATTTCTTACTCCCTATTTCCTTCGGGGTTTGGTTATATATTTAGCCAATTTTTCACTCGACCATACCTTTGGGTGTATTGCGAAGCATCTGGAGGCTCCAAGTATAGGTTTTTCTGTTTCTGGTTGAAGATCTTGTTGAGTTTTGGGGGAGATTTATCGGTATCGCTTCCTACCCCGCCATTACTCTGACGTCATCTCTATTATTATTGAGATTTTTTTTAATATTTATTTATTTTAGACAGAAGAGAGAGAGAAAAGAGGGTAGGAGTTGGAAGTATCAACCTGTAGTAGTTGCTGCTACTGTGTGCCTTGACCAGGCAAGCCTGGGGCTTCAAACTGGTGACCTCAGATTTCCAGATTGTGGCCCGATCCACTGCGCCACCACAGGTCATGCTGTTGTGAGTTTTTTGATTACTGCTTCACTTTCACTAGTTGTAATCTGTCCAGATTCTCTTGATTTTTCCTGATTAAGTTTTTGGAAGAGTGTGTATTTCTAGGAATTTATCCATTTTGCCTAGATTATCCAGTTTGTTGGCATATAATTGTTCATAATATTTTCTTACACTTCTTTGATTATCTTTTGTGTCAGTTCTCTCTCATTTCTTATTTTATTTGAGTCTTCTTTTCTTGACGTGCCTGGTTAAAGGCTTTGTTAATTTTGTTTATCTTTTCAGAGAACTGTTTATTTCTGCTCTGATCTTTATTATTTCCTTTTTCTACTCGCTTTGGGATTTGTTTTTCTTTTCTGGTTCCTTTAATTGTAAAGTTAGACGGTTTATCTGAGATTTCTTTGTTTCTTGAGGTAGGCCTCCACGCTATTAACTCCCTCTCAGTGAGTCCATAGATTTTTGGTGTTGTACTGTCATTTTCATTTGGTTCAGGGTATCTTTTGATTTCCTCCCTGATTTCATGGTTAACCCATTCACTGTTTAGTTACATGCTACTTAGCCTTTTTGTCTTTGTGTGTTACTCAATTTTTATCATGTGTTGATCTCTAGTTTTGTACCATTATTTTCACAGAAGATGCTTGATATGATTTCAGTCTTCTTACCTTTATTGAGACTTGTTTTGTGTCCTAACATGTGGTTTATCTTCGAAAATGTCCCATGTGCAGTTGACAAAGCATCCAAAGCTGCTGCTTTGGGGTGAAATGCTTGGAAGATATCAGTTGAATCCATCTGATCTAGTGTGCCATATAAGGCCACTGTTTCATTGTTAACTTTCGTCTCTGGAAGATCTGTTCATTGATGTCAGTGGATGTTAAAATCCCCTATAAAACTGTATTACTGTCAGTTTCTCTCTTTATGTCTATCAAGAGTTGCTTTACGTATTTAGATGCTCCTATTACGTTGAGGACGTAAATGTTCACAAGGGTTAAATCGTTGGATTTATCCCTTTATCGCTATGGAATGTCCTAAAGGAGAAAGGAAGAAACTAATATAGAGGGAGAAAAGAAAGAGAGAGAGAGAGAAGAAAAAGAGGGAACCACTAAAGAAGAAAAAAGAAAAAAGAGGAGAGAGAGAGAGAGAAAGAGTTAAGGGTTTTGGAGTGCAACCCTCATAGAGAGAAAGGAAGAGGAAAGAAAAGATAATGGGAGATGTAACACTTATGAGTAGTGTAGTTCAGGGAGAGTCGAGAGTAAGACCGACAGAGAGTTAAACGACCAAATTGGAGGAGGAAAAAAAATATCAAGAATGAAGATAAGAGAAACAAACGAACAAATATAATAAAATGGGATAGGCTATAAAGTCTGTGTATTATTCTTGATTTTGAGAGGTTATCTTCTTGCTTTTTCTTTTCTCTCCCTCTTCCTGGTCGGTGACTCTGTACCCCGGGTTCTGCCCCTTTGGCACGCTCAGGTAGAGGTTTGCAGTTGATAAGTCTCTATGGCGATGTCGTGTATAGTGCATCAGTCTCGTTGGCAGTCGAGGCTCATTAGCATTTATAGGCTGCGCCAATGAGAGAGTCCATGTTCCTGGAGCCTTTCTCCTAGTCTTTCCTTCCTCAATTAGTAGCCTGATAATCCAGCTATGGGGTTGCTGCTGCCTCTGCCTGGATAGTAAGAGGCTCAAAGAGCTGGCAACTCCCCACTCTATTCCCACTCAGCACAGGGCTCTGGGTAAGGCTCAGTCAGTCAGAGCTGCTAGCATAATAGGTGGGGCTTCCACCCACTCAAAGATCTCTGGCTCTGCCACTCTGTGGGATAACACAGGCGCGCACTGCCGAGGCACTTGGAGGAATCTCTCGCCCACTATCTGTGCACGTAGACCAGGATATCAGGCCAGCAGTCTCAGACTCTGAATTTTCCAACGCACGGAAAAGTTCCAGCGTTGGAATTGGCTGTCGCTCCGTCCCCAGGCACGGCTTTTTCAAGGTGCTGGGGCGGCCCGAGATTCCGCTTTTTTGCCCACACAAAGGCCCCTGTCTCTGCCCCTCTGTGGGATAACATGGGTGGGCACTGCCGAGGTACTCGGAGGAATCTCTCGCTCACTATCTGCATGTGCAGACCAGGATATCAGGCCAGCAGTCTCACCTGAGTGAAACCCCCACCCGCACCGAAAAGTTCCAGCGTTGGAATTAGTTCTCACTCCCTCTCCGTGCGCGGCTTTCCCAGGGCGCTGGGGCGGCCTGGAGATTCCGCCTTAGGCCCACACAAAGGCCTCTGACTCTGCCTCTCTGTAGGACAACACGGGCGCACAATCCCGGGGCTTTGGAAGGAATCTCTCGCCCACTATCTGCGCGCGCTGACCAGGAGATTGGGGAAAATGGCTGCCCCGCTTGTCTTTCTTTGTCTGGGTTTGGCGCGAGTGTTAGCTTGTATTGCCCGGGTTGCCACAGGAACAGTTTTTCCTCGGCCTGGATCTCTGTGCCACAGCCTGTTTCGGCCGTTTGTGCCGCAGCCTGTATCTATTCACTCCCTTAGCCCGCCTCAGTTTCTATATTCTCAGTTCCCAGTGAAAGCTGCCCTGTTTAGGTTAGTGAGGAAGGCGGAGCATTTCTTACTCCCTATTTCCTTCAGGGTTTGATTATATATTTAGCCAATTTTTTGCTTGACCATACCTTCGGGTGTATTGCGAAACATCTGTAGGATCCAAGGATAGGTTTTTCTGTTTCTGGTTGAAGATCTTGTTGAGTTTTGGGGGAGATTTATTGGTATCGCTTCCTACCGCGCCATTACTCTGACGTCATCTGTCTTTTATTTTTTTTAAATGACCAGATTCCCTCTGTTACATCCATCTAAGACTCACTCTTGACGCTTGTCTTGGTCACGTGATACATTTATCCGTCCCACCCTAAAGGCTGGTCGGTGAAAATATTTTCTGACATTAAACCGGTCTGTGGCCCAAAAAAGGTCGGGGACCACTGGTCTAAAGGATACTTCCATAGCTTCTTTTGCCTCCTCTAGATTCTTGAAGAGGATTTAAATTTACCTTGAAGCTACTAGAGCTCAAGATTTAGGCACTAATATTTAAAAAAAATTTTTTTGTAGGCTATTATTTTTGTATTGTTAGCACATTCTCTGTTCTTTCTATTTTCTAATGTAAGTGCATCCTTGAGGAAGTCTTCTTGAATCTTCAAATTGGGTTTTATATTATTCAGGTTCCTATTTCCATTATGTTTGCTGCTTTGACCCATGATTCTTTCTAGGCCTTGCTCTTCAAAATTTCCAAGATGTGCTGCTTTACTTTTGTTTTTATTTTTAATTAATTGAGAGGTGGAAAGGCTGAGCCAGACTCCCACATGTGCCTGAGGCAAGCCCTCTACCAGGCAGTGCTCTGCCTGTCTGGGCCACTGCTCTGTTGCTCGGCAACTGAGCTATTTTAGCACCTGAGGTGAGGCCATAGAGCCATCCTCAGCATCGGGGGACAACTTTGCTGAACCATTCCAGCCATATCTATGGAGGGGAAGAGAGAGAGAGATGGTGGGGGGATGGAGAAGCAGGTGGTTGCTTCTCCTGTGTGCCCTGACTGGGAATTGAACCTGGGACTTCCACATGCCAGGCAAATACTCTACCACTGAGTCAACTGACCAGGGCTGGTTTTGGGTATTTTTAATTTTTAAATAAATTATATTATATTCAGAGCCCAAGGAACCTATGCTATTCACTTTTGGAATTTGTTGTGAATTTTTATAAACCTTGCCTATATGCTCAAAAGAACATTGTAGTCTCTGATTATTGGGAATATATTCAGTAAGTCTGTCAAATCAAGCTTATTAACTGGATAGTTCAAATCCTCCATTATCCTTCATTATTCTTTGTACTTGCTATATCAGAGAGAGAGAGAGAGAGAGAGAGAGAGAGAGAATGAATGAAATAAATTTCTGCACTTCTCTTTGAAGTTCTAGCAATTTTTGCTTTATATATTTTAAAGCTGTGTTTTAATGTATCATCTGGTAAATTTACATTTTTACATATAGTGACTATCTTTATCTGTAGAAATGCTGTTTGCCTTAAAGTTTATTTTGTCTGTTAGTAATTGATACCCATTACATTTTAGTAGTATTTTCCTGTTATCAACTTCATAAAGAAGGAAATGATCCCAGAGAAATCCAAGATATAGGGAATGTTGACTAAGTAGTGAGAAAACCTTTGGATAAATGAAGAAAATACTAGTCATTGAATTCTATGACCAATTCCAATGTTAAATATTGAAAGGGAAACCAAAATATAGCTTATATCATAAACAAAATATAACAATAGTGAGGTTTGCATGACAGGTGGTTAGATTTAAATATTCTAAGATCCTTTTATTGTTCAACAGTAAGGTGAAGATATAAACTATAAACTTTAAAAAAGTTTACAGGACAAAGAATAATCAAATCTACAACCACAGCAAAAGGAAGCAAGAAAAGAGAAAAAACTGTTTAAGTGAAGGACAAAAAGCACAAAATTAGATGGCAGGAAAAAATCTAAATGTAAGACTAATTATAATAAGTGAATATAAATTGAACTTTTCAGGAAGAATGCAGAGATTCTCAGGACCAAAAATATAGAAATCAATGACATATTCTCTACAAGACAGACATTCAACGTAAGGACGTAGGATGGTTGAAAGCCAGAGAATGCAAAGAGAGAGAGATACAGCCCCTAACAGTTTTCTATTTAATATTGTACTCTCCTACTTGAAAAGGAGCCCCAAATTATATTTGCTTTAGCCACAACCAACCACCAGAAAACTTAATGGCTTACAATAACCACCGATTTTGCTTATGAATCTGCCACTTGGGTAATGCTTGGTAGGGCAAGCATGGTAAGAGTGGGAGCTGCCAACTTTTAAAATTTGGGCCTGGAAGCTAGTTCAGGCCCATTCACTTCCACTGAATTCTGTAGTCAAATGGCCATGGAGCTTAGATTTAAGAAGAGAGGATGTATAGCTTGCCTTTCAATGGAGTAGTGTCCAAAATTGTGGGTCATACTTTAAAACCCCCACACTGCTGTTGTTATTAATAAAAATAACAAGAAGAGTATTATCATGGACTACTTTGTTGAGGTGTAGCAGTTTTGGAGAGGTGTGGTTTCTGGGGGGAAAATCCACTTTGTCCTCCTGATGCCAGTATACTCATGCATTATTTTTCAACTGGAGTTTTCAACTGAGGCACTAAAAAAAAATGTTTATGTTAGATGTCAAAGTGAGTTGTGAGAAGTTATTGAGACTCAGAATTTCAAAGAATGTAACAAAAAATGAATTGCATAACCTTTGAATTTCTTCATATTGAGTATATAAAAAAAGTCAAAAGATTGAAGTCAGAGATTTTCTGAGAAGAGATTATATTGGAGAAGCATGGAAGTCTAGGAGTGTCTTTTATCTCATGTGTGTCTGTGCCTCAGCTTAAGTTTGGTAAGGAGGGCTTTGGCTTCACAAAACTCCTTGGAGAGTTTGATTTGTAGTTGAGGACCACAGCAAAAAGAGGTACAGAATAAATTTTAAGATAGGTGAGGTGGCCTTTGGCAGAAGGATGGAAGATAGGTGGTGTAATAAACTTTATACTGTCATGTCGTATCTGGTTCTCTGACTTCAGTGACACTAGGAATCAGCAGTGGGTTTAGGTGGTAAAAGCATAATCAATCACTCCACTCACAAACTATCCATGAATCACCCTCCCCAGCAGTTTTATTGAGATATAACTGACATATAACATTGTATTAGTTTAAGAAGTATGACATAATGATTTGATATACATATGTATTGCAGAATGGTTACCACAGTAAGTTTAGATAATATCTATCACCTCACATAGTTACAGATATTTTTTTTCTTGTGATGAAAACATTTTTTCTTTTTCAAGTGAGAGGAGGGGAGATAGACAGACTCCCGCCTGCCCCCCAACTGGGATCCATCCAACAACTCCCATCTGGGGTGATGCTCTGCCCATTTGGGGCCATACTCGCAACTGAGCTATTTTTAGCACCTGAGGTGAAGGCTCGGTGGAGCCATACTCAGCGCCTGGTGCAATGTGTTCGAACCAATTGAGCCATGGTTGTGGGAGGGGAGGAGAGAGAAAGAAGCGGAGAGGGAAGGGTGGAGCAGCAGATGGTCACCTCTCCTGGGTGCCCTGACCTGGAATCAAACTGAGGACATCCACATGCTGGGGCAATGCTCTACAACTGAGCCAACCAGCCAGGGCCTGAAAACTTTTAAGGTGTAGTGTCTCAGCATATTTCAAATATACAATACAAGGTGGTTAACTATAGTCACCATGCGGTGTGTTATAGCCCAGGACTTACTTATCTCATAGCTGGCAGTGTATATCTTTGAACATCTTCATGCATTGCCCCCACTCCTCCTCTTGCCTTTGACAACCAGTAGTCTGTTCTGTTTCAGTAAGTTTGGTTTTTTAAGATTCCAAATACAAGTGAAATCATACAATATTTATTTTTCTCAGTATGACTTATTTCACTTAGTAAAAGGCACTCAGGTTCCATTCTTGTCAAATAAGACAAGATTTTCTTCTTTTTTATGGCTTGATAGTGTGTGTGTGTGTGTGTGTGTGTGTGTGTGAGAGAGAGAGAGAGAGAGAGAGAGAGAGATTCTAAATAATGATGCAGTAAACATGGGGTTGCAGGTATCTCTTTGAGATTTTGGTTTTTATGGATACATACCCATAAGTGGAATTACTGGATCATATGTAATCTTTTACTATTTTGGAGAGCCTCATAATATTTTCTTAAGTGGTTGCACCAATTTACATTCCCACCAACAGTGTAAAACTACTTTTTTTGTATTTTGTATTGTAGCTGTTCTAACATGTGTAAGATGATGTCTCATTGTTTTGATTAGCATTTCCCTGATGATTAATGATGTTGCCCACCTTTTTATGCCTTCTTTGGAAAATGTGTACTCGGTTCTTCTACCCATTTAAAAAATATATATATTTTGGTATTGAGTTGAATGAGTTTGTTATATATTTTGGATATTAACTCCTCATTAGATATATGATTTATAAATATTATCTCCCATTCTGCAGAATATCTTTTCATTTTGTTGATGATTTTCTTTGCTGAGCAGAAGATTTTTAGTTTGACATAGTCCTATTTCTTAGTTTTGCTCTTATTTCCTTTGCTTTTGGTGTCAAATCCAAAAAAATCATTGCTAATGTCAAGGAGCTTACCCCCTGTATTTTTTCTTTGAGGAGTTTTATGGTTTCAGGGCTTGTATGCTCAAGTCTGTAATCCATTTTGGGTTTTTATTTCATTGTTTTTGTCCATGAATGATCTTTTTAAGAATTGTTTCTTAACTCTTTTTTAAAACTCTTTCATTTTTGGCACATTAGCTGGAATTCTTGAAGAACTTCTTCCTTAACAGCTATTTAAGGCTATTTGATTACTTGGAAAGGACTTTACCCAGGATAGATAGGATAAATATTTAATTCTCCTCTTTAAATGTTAATTTCAGAGAAAAGAGTTGATGCCCTAGTTACTTTCAGTGGTGACCAGTGAGATTTATTTATTTATCTAGTTATTTATTTTAGTATTCTTATAAACATCAGAATTTATATACTCAATATATTTTAAACAATTGGAGTCATTACCCTTTTAGATGTACACATATTTCAGTCCTTAGACAATGGAAACACTTTCATATTCTTTTGTCCCATGAAATTACTCCATTAATCTTTGATTGCTTCTTTGCTGATTGGTACAAGATGTTCACATTCATTTTGCATATTTTCCTTTCCAGACTTCAGTTATTTCTCTAATAAAAAGGAGCCTTGTTCCTTTATTGGGAAATGGTATTTAGAGACAATAATCTGGGCACTAGTAGTGAATATTGTCGCTGAATTGACATTCTTCTAAGCCTTTCTAATGAAGAGAGTCAGGAAATATATATTTTTTAAAAAAGATTTTAAATGCTTTTATTTATTGAATTTTAGAGAGAGAGAGAGAGAGAGAGAGAGAGAGAGAGAAGTGGTGGTGGAGGAGCAGAAAGCATCAACTTGTAATAATTGCTCTTGTATGTACCTTGACCGGGCAAGTCCTGGGGTTTCAAACTGGTGACCTCAGCACTCTACGGTTTGATGCACTATTCACTGTGCCACCACAGGTCAGGCAGGAAATATGAATTTTTGTAAAGAAAAAAGTCATGAGGTGCTACTGATACTTTCTTTTCTTTTCTTTTTTGTATTTTTCTGAAGTGAGAAGCAGGGAGGCAGAGAGACAGACTCCCGCATGCACGTGACTGGGTTCCACCCAGCATGCCCACCAGGGGGTGATGCTCTGCCCATCCTGGCCGTTGCTCTGTTACAACCGGAGCCATTCTAGCACCTAAGGTGGAGGCCATGGAGCCATCTTTGTAATTGCATATGTCCTTATACTTTATTCTAAGAGCAGGCAGTCAGAATACCATGTTTTAAAGTTACTAGAAATAATTATTTTGTCTGCATGATTATATGTCAGTTGTATACAGTTGCATCATTTGTTTCAGTTTGTTTTTGTATGTGTAGTTTTTATGTTTGCAAAAGAAACATTGGGAACATAAATGAAGGGCTAGTAAAGATGGTTATTCATAAGGAGAGGAAAGGAATAGTTAGATGGAAGTGAGAATTCTCTATACCTTGTTGTATGAGTTTATGCTTGTTTTTATGTAAATGTTATATATTGTGAAAATAAAATTTAGGTTAAAAAATTATACTTGAAGATATCAAATAGTTTGGTATATGAATCTGGAATTTAGATAACTTTGGCTGGAGATGTAAACTTGGAATATTATTTTATTTTCTTTTTATTGACTTTATTGGGGTGACACTGGGTAACAAAATTACATAGGTTTCAGGTGTGCCGTTCTATAACACACCTCTGTGCGCTGTACAGTGTGTTCACCCTCACCCCAGGTCAAGTCTTCATCCATCACCATTTATTCCTCCTATGGAGACTGTGTTAAAGCAGTGAGGTGAATGACATCACGGTGACAGCGAGTGTAGATGAGAAGAATTCTGGGCCTGGGAACTGGAATATTCTATTATTCAGAGGTCGGGAAGACGACAAGGATCCAGCAAAGGAGGCTGAAGGATACCTAATGAGTAAGAAGGAAAACCACATTAATGTGGCATCAGGAAACCATGTGAGAAAGTGACTCTAGAAGAAGGGAGTGACCACCTACCTGCCTTTTCAGACAGTTTTTATAATATATTGCTTTCCTGCTGTACATCCTAAGCCACAAGTGAGTATGTAAAGAATTACAGGAGGTAGGTGAAGTTAGGGAAATGGGAGATATTTAGAGTGAGAAGGAATGTGCTCTGATAGCGGAAGAGCAAGTCCAAGTTGGAAGAGAAATTCAAGTAAGCTAATTTTTATAAAACTTTTACTCTTAAACTACCTTCTAATAACCTTAACCTTCTTAGTTTCTTTTGCAAAACTTAAAAAGAACTATTAAAATAGGATCCAGTTAAAATTTAAATTTGGAAGAAAGAATAAACAAAAATGTATTGTCTTTCATGAATTATAAAAAATATACAAAGAGAAAAATGATACAGATATCTTTTATTTAAAGTCAATTGATTAGCCTAAATTTTATATTGAAGGACAGGTCAATTAACATGATAGAAAGTGAGGGCAAAGTGGGTGGTATAACTTCAAAGTATTCTGTACCCTGAACACATTGATCAAAGGCAAATTATAAGAGAAGCAAGTCTGAGGAAGACATTGCATTATTAGAAAAAAATTCCTTGTATTTCAGTTTATGACACCAGATCTCCTAAGGCAAAGTCAGGAGATGAAAGATAATGTAGTTGATGCACACAATGAATTCTGTTAAAGGCTTTTTTTTTTTCACTTGTGAATTTTCTTCAAAGGGAAGTTTTAGGTATAAAGGATTTCATAGAAGGATGTGAACTATGCATGTGTTGGGTGGGGAGCTATGTGTCCTCAAGTAATGTATTGTGGCTGCAAGAAGAAAATGGAGACTGGAAGATGAGGAAGCAAACAAACAGCTTAGGTCAAGTACGAAGATGATGAAAGATTTATTTGTCCATATTCTTGTTTTGATTAAATGATCTTTTTGCCATTTTATTTTATAAAAATTCTTGGGCACTAAACATATCCAGAAATTCCCTATTTTGACAATGGGTTGGGAACATATTTATAAGATTCTAATTATAAGGTTACAGCTCTTAGGTCTTAATTGAGCCCTGGGGATTTATATCCACAATTCTGGTGTTAGAATGGGGGTGCTAAATGATCTTAGTTTTAGGGTTTAGTTTCAGAGTAGTAATTTTTGGTATTTTGCTTTACAAAAACAGCTTCAGAAATGACCAAAGTAAAACATATTCAATGTAGGAACTATGGAAAATGTAGACAAGAACAAATAAAGAGCAGAAGCACTAAAACTTCTCTACCTAAGGCTGACACTGTTCTTCTAGTTCTTTCTATGTGTGTACTCACGTGTAGATGTAAGTGAATGTGTGTTTAGTATTGATTTTTATGTAAAGTATTTTATTTTAGATTAACATATTGCATTATAAAATTTATTTAAAATACGTTATATTTCATAATGTGATTTTTAAGTCATTTAAAATAATTATGTCATAAGAATTAAAATGACATATTTGATGTAGGGAATCAGTGTATATTAAAATGGAAGGCTAATGAGATATTTTTAAGTTATCCATTGCTGCATAAATAAACCACACCAAAACTCAGTGGCTGAAATTAATTTATGATGATCTCTTATGGTTCTGGGGTAAGAAGGGCTTAGTTGGGCTCTTCTTGCTTGGTGCCTGTCATTGAATTGCAGCCAGATAGTGGCTGGGGATGCTTAATCAGTCACATGTCTGGTGTCTTGGTTGTGATGTTTGGCTGGATATTACACGTGTCTTTCCTTGCAGCCTACATGTGGCTAGCTTGGGCTTCCTCGGTGCATCGTGGTGTCAAGATAGTCAGACGTCCTACATCATAATTGACTGCTGCTGGGGCAGGCATTCCAAGAGGACTGGGCAGAAGCCTCAAAACTTCTTCTGATATTCCTTAGAATACCCAGAATATCATATATCATATGTCTGCTGCAGTTTGGCCAAGCAAATCACTAAAGCCTAGATTTAAGGGGAGAGAAATTAGATTCCACTCTCAAGGGAGGGATAGCAGAGATTTTGGAGCTATCTGAAATCTTACACGTGGCCGCATCCAATTCTAGAGTAGAATAATGCACTCTCATTCCAACTTGCTGTAATAGAAGACTCACATCAGCCATGTTAGATATTTATTTAACTACTAGTACTTGAGAAACGGATACTTGTATGTTTATTTTTAACTTTTTAAAAATAAGAATGTTATCATAGTGTTAATCCAAATTCGGAGGGACCCGAATTATGGAAGACAAGAGCAAGGTTCATCGTTTACACATTAAAGTTTTATTGTCTAGCTTGGCCAAGCGGCGGGAACTCCGACAGAAATCTGACGGAGAGCGCGCTGGCCCTTTGTTCTACTTAGTTTTTATAGTTTTGTAAGTGGGAAGTACAGAAGCAAAAATTGCAATTAGGAGCCCCTTACCGCTATTGGTTATAGTCATATGTCCTTTAACATGATAGGACCACGTTCAATTTGCAAACCATACATCATTTTGGAGAAAACAAAATATACAAGTCAACACAATGGTAGAAAGATATCTCTTTACATATTAAAAGGCCTTCCTATATTTTCTAGTGTTCATCCGCCATCTCTCTGTCCAGAGTCAGATGTATTAACCACATGCATTTACATAAGAGAGGTAGTTTCCTTGGGGACAAATGCCCGCAAATGGCTCATAGTTATAAGAAAAGGTTTATTTTGGCTTTTCCCTTCCTGCACCTGGCTAGCTATTCACTCCTTTCCCCACAGGTGTGGTGGAATGTCAGGGAATCTATGCTTTCCTTCCCTTTTCATTTACAATACAATGGCAAGAGCCATCCTGGTTATGCTAATCACACAGTACAGAGACTATTCTCACAATTTCTCTGCACACCTTAACCCAAATTAATAAAATGTTCTCCAAGCCTCCTAAAATATTAATATTAATTCTGTAGCCTTTTGGTACTTTACAACATCTGCAGGTGAAATGGCTCAGTGGCTCCTCATTAGTATAATTTGTATTTTCTTTTTTACCCTTGAATATTTTCTCATGTCTATAAATATATATATATATATATATATATATTTTTTTTTTTTTTGTAACAGAGACAGAGAGACAGGAAGAGGGACAGATAGGGACAGACAGACAGGAAGGGAAAGAGATGAGAAGCATCAATTCTTTGTTGTAGCTCCTTGGTTGTGCATTGACTGCTTTCTCATAGGTGCCTTGATGGGATGTTGGGGGATATAACAGACCGAGTGACCCCTTGCTCAAGCCAGTGACCCCATGCTCAAACTGGTGAGCCTGCGCTCAAGCCGGCGACCTTGGGGTTTTGAACCTGGGTCCTACATGTTTCATTCAGACACTCGATCCACTGTGCCACCACCTGGGCAGGCCTATAAATATTATTTGTTAAAGATTTTCAATGACTTCGTAGTGCTCTGATATACTATTTCTTAAAAATCAGTCTTTACACAAAGATTATCTACTAGTGTTTCTGTATTAATGACAAAATAATTTTAATTCCTCACCTAAATTGCAAAGAGGTTAAACAAACCAATATAAAGGGCTAAAGTAACTAGAGATCTGCTAAAGGAAAAGCGTAACTGCTGATGGCTCATTACTAAGTGGCCATTAGAGAATTGTAAATGACTTAAAAAGTCAGCTAATCAGGACTTTTTAAGTGAATTCGTGTTCTAGTTGCTAAAAATTATTCCACAGAGTTCTACTTCTTGATATGTCTTTGTGGAAGTTTTGGTTTTGTTAACATGAATTGGGTAAATTAATAACAAGAAGGAGTGACGTCACGGAAATGGCGCCGTGAGCAGCGCGTCCGACGGATCTCCCCAAAATCTCAACAAATTTATCAACTAGAAACAGAAAAATTTATCCTCGGAGCATCCCGGAGTTCCACACACACGGAAAGCGAAAGGACTGTTGCCAAGGAGGGAATACGCCTGTGGTGAGTCAACCCACACGTGCAGCTGCCCGTGCTGCGGTCCGGAGAGTCCTGGTCACCGGAGTGCACTAAGAAGCCGCGCGCGCGCCCCGTGCCGCGGTCCGGGGAGTCCCGGCTACTGGTGTGCACTGAGAAGCCGCGTGGGAGCGCCCGTGCCGCGGTCCGGGGAGTCCCGGCAACCGGCGTGCACCGAGAAGCCGTGCGTGCGCGCGCCCCGTGCCACGGTCCGGGGAGTCCCGGCCACCGGCGCGCACGCCCCATACCGCAGTCCGGGAGGGGCGCCAAACCTGTCTTTCCTAGTCGGGAGATTCTCTCCATGGGCGGAGCACCTCACCCAGCCATTCAAGCTAACAATCAAGTGTTGGGGGAGGGGCGCGCAGGTAGCCTGAAATATTCTCTGGAGCACAGCTGCGGATCCAATCACTGAAATTAGCTTAACCCACGAAATCTGCGCACCCACGGGGCTCTAATTGATAAGATCTCTCCCAGTTCAGCGATCCAAGACAAGAGGCATAATATTTCTCAGTGCCTTTCGCTAAAGGGGCGGGGGCAACTTCTGATTGACAGAGCCTCCATATTCAGGGATATACCTAACAAGAGGGACTTGGCAGATATTAAGATCCATAAAGCAAGCAGCGACTAGTGCTTCTTCTTCCCAGTCAAAACAGGCTACAAAGTGTGGAAAGCCTGGGTTGAGTGGTCCAACTGAATGGTAGGCGCTGAATAGTCACCTTGACAACAATTGACTCCCAGCCCCACCTGATTATGCTGGAGGCTCTGACTGCCAGAGCCTTACCCAGAGCCTTGTGCTGAGTGAGGATAGAGTGGGGATTTCCCAGCTCTTTGAGCCTCTTACTCCCCAGACAGAAGCAGTGGCAGCCTCATAGCTGGATCACCAGGCTGCTAATTCAGGAAGGGGAGACTAGGGGAGAGACTCCAGGAAAGCAAACTCTCTCATTGTTGGACTCTGCAAACGCCAACAAGCCTTGACTACCAGCGAGACTAAAGCCAATTATATGACATTGCCATAGAATCCCATCAACTGCAAATCCCTACCTAAGCGTGACACAGGGGCAGAACCTGGGGTACAGAGTCACCGACCAGGAAGAGGGAGAGAAAAGAAAAAGGAAGAAGTTAACCTCTCAAAATCAAGAAAAATCCACAGACTTTATAACTTGTTCCACTAATTCTTTGTTGTTGTTGTTTCTTTCTTCTATCTTATTGCCTTTATTATTATTTGTATTTCCTCCACCTCGGTCCTTTTATTCTCTGCCCATCTTATGCTACCCTTTTCTTGAACTACACTACCCATGAGTGTTACATTTTATTTCTTTTCTTCATCCTTACTCTCCTTTAGGGGTACACTCCAAAACCCTTAACTCTCACTCTCTCCCCTTTTGTTTTCTTTTTGTTTTTTTTCCCTTTCCTTTTTTTCTTCCTTCGTTTCTCTCTTTTTCTTATTTTTTCCTTTCTATTCGTTTCTTCTTTTCTCCTTTTACTTTTCCTCCCATTTAATCCTCAATCACGAACAAATTATTTAATTTGGGACTCAAGTTTTTTTTTGTTTTTTTTTTTCTGCTTTTGTTCTTGGTTTTCCTTTATTTCTTTGTTTTTGTGGCATTTTGGGTACTTTTTACATTGCTTTTTAACTCACTAGCATTCCTCCCAACCCATAGTCTCCATTGTATTTAGTCTTCGCTCCACTTAACACAACAGATTTTTACTTATTATTTTTATTTTTTTCTTCCTTAAATATTATTATTTTTTCTCTCCTTTTTTCTGTTTCCCTCTTATCCCTCTCATTATATCTCTTAGTCGACCATCACTTACAAGCAAATCATTTTATGCTTGTCTAAGATATTCTCCCTTTTTTTTTTTTTGCATTTGGTGGTCCCTACTCCCTTTTTTGCCCCTTGAACTCTTCACCCCAAATTAGGCCCTCCGTTATAGGCAGTTTTTGTTTCATTTAGCATAATATAATTCACAGGTCATCACGATATTTCCCTAAAGAGGTGAGAGGAGGGGAGGAGAAGAAAGAAAAAAGGGGGAAATAATAAATTATTACTTTTTTTGTGTGTGGAGTGTTTTCCTTTTTTTTTTTTTCTTTTTCCCTTTTTTAATCTTTATTAATTCTAATTAACACTATCAACAAGACCACCTTCAGATGCCAATAAGAAAAAGGAAATCGAATATTATGGATACAAAAGATAGAGACGTAACACAAATAGATGTGGAAAAATCTATGGAGAAAAGATTTAACGTATTGGAAGCCTTGGAGCCAAATGACAGAGAATTTAAAATAGAAATCTTAAAAATACTCAGAGATATACAAGAAAACACAGAAAGGCAATTTAGGGAAATCAGAAAACAACTCAATGATCACAAAGAATATATTACCAAGGAAATTGAAACTATAAAAACAAATCAAACAGAAATGAAAAACTCAATTCACGAACTGAAAAACGAGATAACAAGCTTAGCTAATAGAACAGCCCAGATAGAAGATAGGATTAGTGAAATAGAAGACAAGCAACTTGAGGCACAACAGAGAGAAGAAGAAAGAGAGTCAAAAATAATAAAAAACGAGAAAGCCCTACAGGAATTGTCTGACTCCATCAGAAAGAATAACATAAGAATAATAGGTATATCAGAGGGAAAAGAGAAAGAAAATGGAATGGAGAATATACTCAAACAAATAATAGATGAGAACTTCCCAAGCCTGTGAAAAGAACTGAAGCCTCAAATTCAAGAAGCAAACAGAACAACGAGTTTTCTTAACCCCAACAAACCCACTCCAAGGCACATCATAATGAAGATGACACAAACCAATGACAAAGAAAAAATTCTCAAGGCAGCCAGGGAAAAGAAGAATACAACATATAAAGGAAGACCTATTAGATTATCATCAGATTTCTCAGCAGAAACTCTACAAGCTAGAAGAGAGTGGACCCCAATATTCAAAGCCCTGAAAGAGAGAAACTTTCAGCCAAGAATACTATACCCATCAAAGCTATCCTTCAAGTACGAAGGAGATATAAAAACATTCACAAATACAGAAAAGATGAGAGAATTTATCATCAGAAAGCCCCCACTCCAGGAAATACTAAAGGGGGTTTTCCAACCAGATTCAAAGAACAAAAGAAAACAACACCACAAGTAACAGCTCCACCAAGAAAACAATAAAACCAAACGTAAACTGTGACAACAAAAGAAAAAAAAGGGGAGAAAAGATGAAGATTAACAGTAGCAAAGGTCGATGAAGCGCAGAAATACTCATAAGAAAGGGTACTACAATGAATATGGTAGGTACCCTTTTCATTACTTAATGGTAACCACCCTTGAGAAAACCACCACAAAAACACTTGACTTAAAAAAGGTAGCAACAGAAGAAAGAAGTATGGAATACAAACAAACAAAAACAAACAATAGAAAAACAAAAGAGAAGAATCAAACAAGATACAAAACTAACAGAAAGCAATTTATAAAATGGCAATAGGGAATCCACAAGTGTCAATAATTACACTAAATGTAAATGGATTAAACTTACCAATAAAAAGACACAGAGTAGCAGAATGGATTAAAAAAGAAAATCCAACTGTATGCTGCCTACAAGAAACTCATCTAAGCATCAAGGATAAAAACAAATTCAAAGTGAAAGGCTGAAAACAATACTTCAAGTAAACAACACCCCAAAAAAAGCAGGTGTAGCAATACTCATATCTGATAATGCTGACTACAAGACAGAAAAAGTACTCAGAGACAAAAATGGTCATTTCATAATGATTAAGGGGACAAGGAATCAAGAAGACATAACAATCCTTAATATATATGCACCAAACCAAGGAGCACCAAAATATATGACAGCTACTTATTGACCTTAAAACAAAAACTGACAAAAATATAATCATACTTGGAGACCTCAATACACCGCTGACAGCTCTAGATCGATCATCCAAACAGAGAATCAATAAAGATATAGTGGCCTTAAACGAAATACTAGAACACCTGGATATGATAGACATCTACAGGACACTTCATCCCAAAGCGACAGAATATACATTTTTCTCTAGTGTACATGGAACATTCTCAAGAATTGACCATATGTTGGGCCACAAAGACAATATCAGCAAATTTAGAAAAATTGAAATTGTACCAAGCATATTCTCTGATCATAAAGCCTTGAAACTAGAATTCAACTGTAAAAAAGAGGGGGAAAAACCCACAAAATTGTGGAAACTAAACAACATACTTCTAAAAAATGAATGGGTCAAAGAAGAAATAAGCGCAGAGATCAAAAGATATATACAGACAAATGAAAATGAAAATACGACATATCAGAATCTCTGGGATGCAGCAAAAGCAGTAATAAGAGGAAAGTTCATATCACTTCAGGCTTATGTGAACAAACAAGAGAGAGCCGAAGTAAACTACTTAACTTCACACCTTAAGGAGCTAGAAAAAGAAGAACAAAGGCAACCCAAAACTAGCCGAAGAAAGGAGATAATAAAAATCAGAGCAGAAATAAATGAAATAGAGAACAGAAAAACTATAGAAAAAATCAATATAACAAGGAGCTGGTTCTTTGAAAAGATCAACAAAATCGACAATCCCTTGGCAAGACTCACCAAGGAAAAAAGACACAGGACTCAAATTAATAAAATCCAAAATGAAAGAGGAGAAATCACCACAGACATCATAGATATACAAAGAATTATTGTAGAATACTATGAAAAACTATATGCCACCAAATACAACAATCTAGAAGAAATGGACAAATTCCTAGAACAATACAACCTTCCTAAACTGAGTCATGAAGAAGCAGAAAGCCTAAACAGACCAATCAGCACGGAGGAAATAGAAAAAACCATTAAAAACCTCCCCAAAATAAAAGTCCAGGCCCAGATGGTTATACTAGTGAATTCTATCAAACATTCAAAGAAGACTTGGTTCCTATTCTACTCAAAGTCTTCCAAAAAATTGAAGAAGAAGCAATACTTCCAAACACATTTTATGAGGCCAACATAACCCTCATACCAAAACCAGGCAAGGATGGCACAAAGAAAGAAAACTACAGACCAATATCTCTAATGAATACAGATGCTAAAATACTAAACAAAATACTGGCAAATCGAATACAACAACATATTAAAAAATAATACATCATGATCAAGTGGGATTCATCCCAGAATCTCAAGGATGGTTCAACATACGTAAAACAGTTAACGTAATACACCATATCAACAAAACAAAGAACAAAAACCACATGATCTTATCAATAGATGCAGAAAAGGCTTTTGATAAAATACAACACAATTTTATGTTTAAGACTCTCAACAAAATGGGTATAGAAGGAAAATATCTCAACATGATAAAGACCATATATGATAAACCATTAGCCAACATCATATTAAATGGCGTAAAACTGAGGACTTTCCACCTTAAATCAGGAATATGACAGGGTTGTCCACTCTCTCCACTCTTATTTAACGTGGTGCTAGAAGTTCTGGCCAGAGCAATCAGACAAGACAAAGAAATAAAAGGCATCCATATCGGAAAAGAAGAACTAAAGGTATCACTTTTTGCTGATTATATGATCCTATACATCGAAAATCCAAAGGACTCCACAAAAAGATTACTAGAAACAATAAACCAATACAGTAAGGTCGCAGGATACAAAATTAACATACAAAAGTCCATAGCCTTTCTATATGCCAACAATGAAATATTAGAAAACGAACTCAAAAAAATAATCCCCTTCACGATTGCAACAAAAAAAAATAAAATACCTAGGAATAAACATAACAACGAATGTAAAGGACCTATATAACGAAAACTACAAGGCATTGCTAAGAGAAATAGAGAAAGACATAATGAGATGGAAAAATATTCCTTGTTCTTGGATAGGAAGAATAAATATAATTAAAATGGCCATATTACCCAAAGTAATATATAAATTTAATGCGATTCCCATCAAAATTCCTATGACATTTTTTTAAGAAATGGAACAAAAAATCATAAGATTTATATGGAACTATAAAAAACCCCAAATAGCCAAAGCAATCTTAAGGAAAAAGAATGAAGCTGGGGCATTACAATACCTGACTTTAAACTATATTATAGGGCCACAATAATCAAAACTGCATGGTATTGGCAGAAAAATAGACACTCAGACCAATGGAACAGAATAGAAAGCCTAGAAATAAAACCACATATATATAGTCAAATAATCTTTGATAAAGGGGCCAACAACACACAATGGAGAAAAGAAAGCCTCTTCAGCAAATGGTGTTGGGAAAACTGGAAAGCCACATGCAAAAGAATGAAACTCGACTATAGCCTGTCCCCGTGTACTAAAATTAATTCAAAATGGATCAAAGACCTAAATATAAGATCTGAAACAATAAAGTACATAGAAGAAGACATAGGTACTAAACTCATGGACCTGGGTTTTAAAGAACATTTTATGAACTTGACTCCAATGGCAAGAGAAGTGAAGACAAAGATAAATGAATGGGACTACATCAGAATAATAAGTTTATGCTCAGCAAGAGAAACTGATATCAAAATAAACAGACAGCCAACTAAATGGGAACTGATATTTTCAAACAACAGCTCAGGTAAGGGCCTAATATCCAAAATTTACAAAGAACTCATAAAACTCAACAACAAACAAACAATCCAATAAAAAAATGGGAAGAGGACATGAACAGACACTTCTCCCAGGAAGAAATACAAATGGCCAAGAGATATATGAAAAGATGCTCAGCTTCATTAGCTATTAGAGAAATGCAAATCAAAACTACAATGAGATACCACCTCACCCCTGTTAGATTAGCTATTATCAACAAGACGGGTAATAGCAAATGTTGGAGAGGCTGTGGAGAAAAAGGAACCCTCATCCACTGTTGGTGGGAATGTAAAGTAGTACAACCATTATGGAGGAAAGTATGGTGGTTCCTCAAAAAACTGCAAATAGAACTACCTTATGACCCAGCAATCCCTCTACTGGGTATATACCCCAAAAACTCAGAAACATTGATACGTAAAGACACATGCAGCCCCATGTTCATTGCAGCATTGTTCACAGTGGCCAGGACATGGAAACAACCAAAAAGCCCATCAATAGATGACTGGATAAAGAAGAAGTGGCACATATACACTATGGAATACTACTCAGCCATAAGGAATGATGACATCAGATCATTTACAGCAAAATGGTGGGATCTTGATAACATTATACGGAGTGAAATAAGTAAATCAGAAAAAAACAAGAACTACATGATTCCATACTTTGGTGGAACATAAAAACGAGACTAAGAGACATGGACAAGAGAGTGGTGGTTACCAGGGGTGGGGGGAGGGAGGACGCAGGAGGGAGGGAGGGAGAGAGTTAGAGGGAGGGGGAGGGGCACAGAGAAAACTAGACAGAGGGTGACGGAGGACAATCTGACTCTGGGTGAGGGGTATGCAACATAATTTAATGACAAGATAACCTAGACATGTTTTCTTTGAATATATGTACCCTGAATTATTAATGTCATCCCATTAACATTAATAAAAATTTATAAAAAAAACACAAAAAAACCCAAGAAGCATAGTTATTGTGTGTTTCTGTAAATAAGGTAATGTACTAAAAGTGGTAACATATATTATTTCATCTAATCCTCGCGAGTACACTCTAAGGTAGATGATTTAATCCCACATTTACATGAGAAAACTGAGGTTTAAAAATACAACTGAGTTTTAGAGACTCTAAGCCACTCCCCAGGTTTATGTAAGATGGTAAGACTGAACTTGGACTTAACCTGGGCAGCATGACCACAAAACAAGTGCTTACAAGTTTGTATAAAACAGTTCCTTCATTAAAATAGTACTAAAAAAGAATTGATCAATGATTTGAATAAGAGTCAGTGCAGAGGAGGATGTAAAGGTAAATAAAGCATCATGCCCCTTCTTCAGGAGACCAAAGTATAGTGGATGATGAATGTAGTTATAAGCCAAAGAATAATATTATAAATGATTTATGAGAGGTGCTAAGTTCATCTCCATTATGGGGATACAGAGGACAAGGGGATCTTGGGAGGTGGTGCACTTCGATTTGGTTTTAGACATGTTTAAGCACTGGTAGGACATCTGTGTGGATATACCCAGCCGTCAGTTAAAAGTGTCTCAAGCTGAAGATGTAGGATTGGGACTTAAGAGAAGGATTATTGCTTACGATAGTCAAAATAGTTAGCTCGAAACTGTAGGGTAGCTAGATGGAAGAAGCATCTAGGTCCATTATAGCGAACCTTTTATAAAAACCGCTCACTTTTGCAGTGCTGGTCAACCTGGTCCCTCCAACCCACTAGTGGGTGGTCCATGTTTCATGATGGGCGTAGTGGAGCAATCAAACGGCACCGTGATTGGCCCACCATGAAAGCTGGAATGCCCACTAGTGGGCAGAAGGGACCAGTTTGACCAGTACTGCAAAAGTGGGCGGTTTTTATAAAAAGGTTTGCCATCACGGATCTAGGTAGTTGTCAATATGGTTCTAGGTCTACAGGAAGTATTTAGGTTTCAGCAGAAACTTATTCTGTGGCCATAAGTTTGGGATTAAATAAAGTGAAGCGTGTCTTTAGGCCTTCTTGGGCTTGTTACATGCTAAAGTATTTTGAACATTTAAGAAAATATAGTACCCATACAAACTTATTTTCTAAATATTCACAACAGAATTCTTTAGTCTGGTCAAAATGTGGGCATGGCATTGCATAGAACACACTTTGGGGAGTATTGGTTGGAGCTGATGTGAAATTTAGGAGTTGGAATGGGAATTTTTTATAAGGATTAGGAAAAGCTTAGATTGCTCCAAGGGAAAGTTTAAATTTGATATTGAATGGAAGGATAGAATTGAGGTGGAAGCTTGAAGAAAAAGCAAGGCTGAGGACAGGGAATTGTTTATAGGTAAGAAAATTGCATTTCGGGAACAGGGAGGCTGGGGGAAATGAGGGAGGGAGGGAAGAGAAGAGGTAGATAGATTAATAGGAGTAAGGAGAGAAACACAAATAAATGGAGCCAGGAACATAGATGTTGACTTATTCTTAGAGAGGAATATGGGTGTACTGTATTTGAAGACAATCTGTGGAGAAGGAGAAAGAGAGAATTTTGAGGGAATAGAAATAAAATCCCCTAAATATTTGAAATATAAAAATGTCAAAATTTATTGATGCAGTAATAAAAGCAAAGAATAATAAACATTACTCTAATTTCAAACATATTAAGATGTGTAATTCATTTTCTAGGGTCTTAAAAATATCTCAGTTAGAAAAGTGGATGGCATGGCACATTAATACCTTACAAATGGGAAAGAGAAATCAGTTAGCTGAACCTCAAGTGATCTTCTAGCACTTTATCTAATCCATCTGAATGTCACGTATTTAGCCAGTGTGGTCATTTTGAAGGAGCTTCTTTAACAAAATTCAAGCAAGACCAAAAAACAAAAGTTTTAATATTTTTCATATATCATTGTTAATACAATTCTGTTTTGTGTTAATTTTTTTAAATTTATTTCATTTTTAGAGAGGAGAGAGAGAGGGAGAGAGAGAGAGAGAGAGAGGGAGAGAGAGGAGAGAGAGAGAGAAGGGGGGAGGAGCTGGAAGCATCAACTCCCATATGTGCCTTGACCAGGCAAGCCCAGGGTTTTGAACCGGCGACGTCAGCATTTCCAGGTCGACGCTTTATCCACTGCGCCACCACAGGTCAGGCCTTGTGTCAAGATTTATAAGTTAAAATGATCACCAGAAAATAGAATGTTGTGAACAAATTAAGTAAAAGTCTACTTTTTATTAAACAAAAAATAATACCTTTGAAAAACTCCCTTCTACTGGGAAACAAGCAAAAACCCAATTCCAAATAATTTTTGGGTTACAGAGGAACTAATATTTGCAGTAAAAAATGTTTTGGAATATAATAACAAGGACTCAGCTTATCAAAACCAATGAGGTACAGCCAGAGCTATACTTGGAGCAAAATCATAGCTTTAGGGGACAAACAATAATGAAACAAGATTAATGTTTAATTTATAAATTAACACATAAACCAGTCTGGATGGAGAAATTAGTAATAGTTTAAGAAGAAATAGATGAATTAGAAAACAGATAATTTGTGGACTTGGTAAATAAATGCAAGGTGGAAATAGCCAGATGGGGTCAGTAGTCTTGTTTCATTTTACAGATAAGTAAATAGACTCTCAAGGTTAAATGACTGCCTATAGCTGCCCAGCTAGTATGTGGCAGAATACTCTAAGGGCACAGCTGAGAGGCCCTGTTGCATTTTATTCAGCATGAGGATTGACACTAACCAACCAGTTTATCAGTCTGAATTCTGGTAAAGAGTTTAGACCCTTAATGAGTAGAAAATGGCTTGTAAGTTATATATCTAGAGATTTTACAATTGCTTCAAGTAATTGGTTGAGAAAAAACAAGCTGTCAGTTGGAGGATGGCCCTCACATTGGAGAGTTTAGGATGTCTAATCCCATTTTCTTTGGTCCCTTGACCATGTGGACTTTGAGGATCTAACACCTAGAATCTGGCACTTCACGGTGTACTGGGATACATTTCTTTTCCTGTGCCTCACTATCACCCTAACCCTACAGCTGCCCTTCAGCAGTTGAGGGAACTTGAGGTCCACAGAAGTGAATTGATTTCTAAAAGTCACACAGCTGGGAAGATGGCAGAGACTAGAGTAGAGCCCAAGATTGATGCCAAGGTCAATACTTGTCTCCTATTAGAGATGATTGGTGGCTAAACACCTCCAGGGACACTGGTAATGTCCAACTAGAGGCTTCATAGCAGCTATGTCAGATCCTCCCAAACATCAAATTCGTGGGAGCTTGCAAGGAGGCAGCTTCAGCACACATGGATGTGTGTGTGTGTGTGTGTGTGTGTGTGTGTGTGTGTGCGCGCGTGAGCGCACATAATGGTGCCTGTCTTTCTTCCTCTGAGTGATACGAATATAAGAGTTACTTTACTTTCCTCTTTGACTATGCCCAGGAGATGTTAGCAGGGGACAGGAAGGAAATAGTTAAATGACAGCTGCTGCTCAACTCCAGCCAATTGATAATTTATGTAAACATGTAGACTCAGATCTGCCAGTTCTCATAATTTTTCAGAATGCTCTTGAAATCCATTTTTTAAAATGCAGAATCTTCAAACTTTAAGTCTTGGCAAAATTCTTTTAGTATTATTTTGGAAACAGAGTTTGGACTAACAAATGTGTCTGTAGGCCTCTTCTGGGTTGAAATCTCTGCATTTATTACAGGAAAGTCTCTCCCTTGTTATGAGTGCAGATAATTCATTTAGTAAACACAAGTGCCTAGACTATACAGTAAGAATAGATGATAGTCTTAGAGACTAGAAAGAAACAGAGAATTTTTTTTTTTAGATAATACTGAATCTCAGAGGAAAGAAAGACTAGAACTGATTTGAGCTGTTTCCAGGAAGGCCTTAATATCAAGAAAATTGCTGTTGTGACTTTTGTCTGAGTACTATGAGGAATTCTAAATTATTTTTGTTTACTAAGAGTTATAGGTGGCAAAAATTTATCTTTAAATTCTTACCATCTCTTTTCATAATTTCAGACATTTTTAATCGATTCTGTTGAAAATGAAGGGGTGCCAATCTAATGGTAGGTTCAAAGTGTCTTCATTTAGACACATGCTCCATATATTTCAAAGGAGCAAAAAGGCTAGTGTGTGTCTTCTCCTTGACAGAGATAACCTTCCACACGCTCAGGTCAGCAGTTGTCTGAACAGAGCTTGACTTGCTCATATCTGAAGAAATCTTCTTATATAGAAGATAAATCCCAGAATAACAAAGCAACTTAGAGGTAATAGAGACTAAAGAAAATGGTAAAAGATTTTTTCTTAATATCAGTATTTTCTGAGAGATAAGTGGCATTTCATTAATGAAAAAATAATGATACCATTCAATTCTTAGAAAAGGAAAACATAGTGTAAATAAAAAAATTACTGGGAGAATTGAAATTTAATGATGAATTAAATTCTTAGAAAGTAGGGCAAAAATTAAAGCATTAGTAGTTAGAGAATAATAGATAAGAAAATGAGAGGGTTAGTTCCAGAATACCAATGTCAAATAACAGTGAAAATGGAAAGAGCAAAATTATTGTGAAATAATATAAGAACATTTTCCAGATCTGAAAGACAAGTGTCAGATTGAAGGAGACTGACTGAATGCTCAGCCAAATAGACAAAAACTTATTCCAAGAATAATCATGTGAAATTTTATAACACTGGTGGACAGAGAAAACAACCTTTCAGAGCAGGGACTAACACAAATAAGCAAATACATACAACACTTCAGAATGAAAAGGATTTTCGCCTGACCAAGCAATGGCACTGTGGATAGAGCCTTGGACTGGGACACAGAACACCTAGGTTCAAAGCCCCGAGGTCGCTGGCTTGAGTGTGGGCTCATCCAGCTTGAGCGTGAGGTCGCTGGCTTGAATGTGGGATTGTACACATGACCCCATGGTCCCAGCCTTGAGCCCAAAGGTTGCTGTCTTGCACCCAAAGTCTCTGGCTTGAGCAAGGGGTCACTCACTGTGCTGTAGCCCCCAGTCAAGGCACATATGAGAAATCAATCAAGGAACAACTTGGGTGCCGCAATGAAGAATTGATGCTTCTCTTTCTTCCTGTTTGTCTGTTTCTGTCTCTCTGTCTTTGTCACACAAAAAAAGTGTTTTTGATTTTCTGACAGCAACAGTGGAATGAGGCTTTCAAAAATATTGAAAGAAAATTATTTTCACCTAAAATTTTATACCCAATGAAAATATTAGTTAAGTTGAAGATTAATATCACATCAATTTCTAATATACAAGACCTAGAACATGTATCTCTACACACCCTTTCTTAGGTAACTACTGGAGGATGTTCTCCATCAGCATGAGGAAATAAACCAAGTCATCAAGAAGGAGGAAACCATGGAATCCACAAAAGCAGATTTTTTTTTAGCACGTGCATGGGAGAGAGAGAGAGGGACAGGCAGACAGATAGGGACAGAAAGATGGAGAGATGAGAAGCATCAGCTCGTTGCGGCACTTTATTTATTCATTGATTGCTTTCTCATCTGTGTCTTGACTCGGGAATTCCAGCCAAGCCAGTGACCCCTTGCGCAAGCCAGTAACCTTGGGCTTCAAGCCAGTGACATTTGGACTCAGGCCAGCGACCATAGGGTCATGTCTGTGACCCCATGCTCAAGCGGTGACCTTGGTGTTTCGAACCTGGGTCCTCACTGTCCCAGATCAATGCTCTATCCACTGCGCCACTGCTTGGTCAGGCAACAAGTGCAGAATATACATAGGAAAAAGTGGAAGGGAATCCCAGAATGATGTAAAGAGGGAAGGGAGGGATCTCAGAATAACTCTGTGTTTCAGTTGTAGAGGTTAAGTAGTCTTGATTAATGTAGGTTTGACTGTGTGCTCTAGGAAAGTACAAGTTGCCAGACTTTATCTCCCTTTTCCTAGAGAGGGAATTGATAGGTGAAAGTCAATAGAAGCCATCATTTTATTGATGAAATATACAATGATGATGGTGTGTAATTGAGACAATAAATATGTTTCCATCATGAATGTCTACCTACCTACCTACCTACCTACCTACCTACCTACCTACCTACCTACAGGAGTCCTCGGGTTATGTCACTGTTCTGTTTCTATGACTGTGATGTAACCCTAATTTTTGTGTAAGTCAAAATCTACTTTAGCCTAAGTCACTTACCTATCCCAACACAGCTGTAAAATCATAACCTAGAACATGAAAACACAGCTAAGCCACAGGAAGAATAAAAGGACATAAATATACTGTACTGTACACTGTACTGCGTCTTCTTCCACTGCGCCCAACCAAACTAGTTGGCCCGTGTAGTCCATAAGTACAACTCGAATGGAATAAGCTGCAACACTCAGTTTCAGTGATTTTAAGTTTTATGGGAGTGAGCGTTGTAAACTCTGAAATGTCATGTGTCGAGACTGTCATAACCAGAGGACCCCCTGTATCTACCTACCTACCTACCTATTGTACCTACCTAGTGGTAATAATTTAACAACTGGTTATCTGTCCCAATGACCATTTTAAGTATAAAAACACAGTATACCTAAAGGTAGTTTATTATTTCATGCATTTAATACTGAAATAAGAATAAAAGAGGTACAAAAAACTAGAGTATGTTACAGGAAAGAGTTTAAAAATATTAATGAAAAAATATTAATACCTGACAAAAAAACAATAAAACCGTTAAAGACATTTCCATATTGCTTCTTGATTGGCATCCTCACTTGCAATTTTCTTCACCTATGGACAGAATGAACATTACTATGGATGCTTAGAATATGCTGTTGCACAGATGAACATTAAAAAAGAGTAAGGGATGTAAATTTGTGATTTTGACATTGGGTGGCTGCCCAGGCGCCCACTTTAGAGAGAACCCTGATTACAAGTGCTGTTTTAACAACTGGTTTGCCGAACCCAGTAAAAAATTAGGTATTGGTTCTGCTGAACCAGTGCTAACTGGCTGAATCCCACCACTGTACCTACATACCTACCTACCTACCTACCTGCTTATCTACGTATCCGTATCTCTCAACTGCCATTTTGAGGAAAAAGTATTGCTGTCCCTGGATAGCCTGGTAGAGCATCATCCCAAAGCACAGAGGTTGCCAGTTTGATCCCCAGTCAGGGCACATAGAGGAACAGATTGATGTTCCTGTCGCTCTCCCTTCCTCTCTCTCTAAAATCAATAAATTAAAAAAAAAAAAGAATGTATTGATCCCTGTATCTATCAGGTCTACCGGAAAGTTCCGTCTGTTTCTATCACAACACATTTCGACATGAAAGCACATGTTTATTTGGCGCATGTGTGCCTCTCTTTTTATCACTTAATGTATACATACTGACGTAGCAAATTAATTAAAACAAAGTTGATTCATGTTAGTCTTATGTGTGAAGCGATAGTGTATCCATGGCTACTGATAAAGTTCATTTACGCCACTGTAATTTTTACGAATTTCAACAAGGAAGAAATGCTACAGAAGCAGGTCTGTCGCATCCACCATATTCCCCGGACTTAGCACCCTCCGACTATCACTTGTTTTTGTCCTCACAAAATTTTTTGAAGGGCAAAAAATTCAAAAATGAAGATGATATCAAACAAGCACTGGTTCAGTTTTTCGCATCAAAAGATAAAACATTTTTCAAAAATGGGATATACAAATTGCCCTCACGCTGGCAAGAAATCATTAATAATAATGGCAATTATATTATTTAATAAAGTTTATTGACGGTAAGAAAAATTTGTATTTTGTTTTATTCCAAAAACTGACAGAACTTTCCGGTAGACTGTATATATGCAGAAGAAAACAAAATCTGTCACAGGATTCTTTCCTATGGATATATATCTTTTATTATTATTATTTCTTGTTGTTTTAAGAGAGAGAGAGAGAGAGAGAGAGAGACAGAAACATCGATCTCTTCCTCTATGTGCCCTGACTGGAGATAGACCTGCAACTTTTGCATATCGGAACGACGCTCTAACCAACCGAGCTATCTGGCCAGGGTGACATACATCTTAATATATGTATAAATTCTCTCGAGGCTGATGAAGTTGATACTGTAATTGACTAGGAGAAGCATATGGCTGGTAGGAGTGGTGTGAAGGAATCTTTTCATTATTTACCTTTTTTCCTTTTTAATACTGTTCCATGTACATATATGTTTTAAAGATGAATAAAATAAAAATATATTCTTTAAAATTTTTAAACAAATAAAAATGAAGGTAATAAACATTCCATATGATTTAAATAACTGTAAGAGATTGCCCCATTTATCATTTAAAATTTTTAGCATTTTTTAATGTAACAGATTTTTTTAGAAAGATTCAAATTTAAATTATGTTTTGTATGGAGGAAGAAAAAGATCAATTTTTTTGTCCTACTGGCCAAGTACAAATAGCACAGAATAAAAACTCTTAGAGGCTGAATAATTGATGATATGAATGATAAAACTTCTCTTGTTCCACAGGAGTAATTCTATAGTTTTAGAAAGCCCTTTAGTAAATGTAATAGAATTCAAGTAATTCTAAACTTGAAAACCTTTCTCCATTAGGATCGTATTTTCAGTATTAATTACCTGGTGGGCATACCATGGGTAGATGCTTGCCACAGAATTGACAAGCAACAGCTGGAGCTAAAAGATCGATTCTGCACTAATAATCTTTGTCTTTTCAT